>NC_067226.1:18102500-18330000 GCF_019924925.1 Ctenopharyngodon idella
CTGAGCTTTATAATGGCAGTGAACAGGGGTCACGAGTATGAGCTAAAGAAGAATGCTTCCATTCACATCCATCCATCATAAACGTGTACTCCACACGGCTCTGGGAGGTTAATAAAGGCCTTCTGAAGTGAAACGATGCATTTGTGTAAAAACATTATTCAACTTGCGTATTCAAGTTATCGTATTCAACTTACAAAGAAAGTGTAATGGTGCGTTCACACCAGACGCGAATGAAGCGTTAAGCGCAAGTGATTTACATGTTAAGTCAATGCAAAGATGCGACAGACGTCCTGCGGCGCGATTCGCGCAAATGAGGAGGCGCAAATTGAGCGTTTCAGGCATTTGGCACGCGTAACGCGTGATTCGCGTGAAGCGCGTGAGTTGAAAAATCTGGACTTTGGCGAATATTCGCGCCGTGTTAACCAATCAGGAGCTTGCTCTAGTAGTGACGTAATTACGACGTAGCGAGTGGAGGCAGAAATCCGAAACAACAACGGAGGACAAAATCATTGTCGCTGTATGTGGATACACGGAGCTGTACGATACATCTTCGTACTTTTATAGAAACAGGAATAAAAAGGATCTTGCTTGGAAGAAAGTGAGTGAGGAGGTCGGACAATCTGGTAAGTTGTAAAAAACGCTCTTTACTCAATTTGAGCTATATACATACTGAGACTACAAGCTAGCTAAAGCCGGCAAATTGAGCTTATTCACCGTATTTTACAACTACTTTTCCCTCCCATGACGCGAATTCGCGTCTGTTGTGATGTGAATTTCTCGTGCGAATGAAGCGAGTAAAATCAAAATGTTCAAGCGTCCACCTACGTGCGAATAGAAGAAAGTCATATACACCTAGGATGGCTTGAGGATGAGTAAAGCTTGGGACAATTTTCATTTGAAAGTGAACTAATCCTTTAACAGTGAACATGAGAATTGGCCAGACATAAGATAAAAAATACTATATTTACTGAGGTTTATGCTTAAAACAAGTGAAAAAATGTGTAAATGGAAAAACAACAAAATCCATTTATATTCAAGACTCCTTATTTGAGAAGTTAATATTATTGGAAAATAATACACTGATTGATTGAACACTGCATGAGACAAAAAGACATTTATCTGCCCAAATTTTTGTAATAAAATATCCTGCCTCACTTTCTTTTAGCCTTGTTCCTCTGACTATTTAATGCTCCTTTCGTTTATTCTTCTCACTTTCCTTTTGCTTTTTGCACCCCAACAGCCTCCATCTGAAGCTTGTGTCACAAGTGGGATTGGATGCGATCCTTGTTGCCTTTATAAGGCAAGCAGGAAGGCTCCCAGCTCCGTCAGCTCATTAAAACACAACATGCCCACACACACCCATAATAACGCAGATCATCATCCTCCTTCAAACACAGCCTTTACCTCAGGCAAGCCACAAGACATGATGAAAAAAAAAAAAAATCAAATCCCAGACCAAGAGAAAAAAGCACAAAACAGTAATATAATCATAATGAGGCTGGTGGTTTATTTCCAAACAACTTTTTTTTCATCAGTTGATTCCCCTTGAAGATCTTGACTCTGTCAAATCATTACTAAAGCACCATGCCATAAATAACCAAAACACCCAGCAAGCCTCTCTACAGCTATGAGCCACGTCTTTGTTCCCTCTCATTTATCCATTATTGTCAAGGATTTATAACATCCGTTTCTTTGTGCCATGTGAACATACTGTTCAAAACTCAACAGAGATAAAGATGAATAATGCAGTTATGTTTAATTATTTACTGATAAATCTAATACAGCCACAAAAATAAGTTAAGCTTTGTCTTACATGCACACAAATACATCCTCACACACTTTGTTATCCAAATGAGAGCATTAAATCTAGAGGGTCTGGCTCTGTTTCTTCTATAATCCTTTGTTTTGGACACTCAGCATCTACAGTATCTCTCTCTCCAGTAGTGTTTTCTGCTATGCATAACCCTCATAATGGGATATACATACTGCATGTTGGACAGAAAGAGCACACACAAACCCACCCACACACGTTCTCACATATCCCTAATCGTGCCTACCTCTTGTGTTGGTTGCCATGTCTGCCACCTTCTGAAAGGCATCCAGAAAGGCCACTGCTGCTAGCACGGTGGTTCTGAAAAGCACATAACCAATGTGATAAATTGATGACGTTGTCTTTTCTCAGCATTCAATAAAACCTTCCTCACATGACAGGTGCGGATGTGAGCCGGAGACTGAACTTACCGGAGTTGAGAGTGCAGCTTGGTGGCCTTGGCACTGAAGTCTTCCCAGACAGGATATGAACACTGCAAAAGAACAAAGATACAAGGTGAGTTATGAGCGTGTACTTTATGTAAATATGTGTTCAATGTACAAGGCAGTAAATGTGTCTTTTTTTTTTTAAGTTCAGTACATTGTTCGTACACGAACGTTCAAATGTTTGGGGTTGGTGAGAATTTTTCATGTTTTTTGAAAGAAATCTATTATGCTCACCAAGGCTGCAGTTATTTAAACACAAATACAATAAGAAAGTAATATTTTGAAATATATATGGATATATATTTTAAAACGCAATTCATTCCTGTGATGGCAAAGCTGAATTTTCACCATCATTACTCCAGTCTTCAGTGTCACATAATCCTTTAGAAATCATTCTAATAAATATGTTGATCTAGTGTTCAAGAAACATTTATTGTTATTATCAATTGTGAAAACAGTTGTGCTGCTTAATACTTTTGTGGAAACTGTGATACATTTTTTTTTCAGGATTCTTTGACTAAAATAACAGCATTTATTTGAAATAGAAATCTTTTGTAACTTTATAAATGCCTTTTGACCAATTTAATGCACCCTTGTTGAATAAAAGTATTGAAAAAAAAAAATTATATATATATATATATGTATTCAGACACCTTGAACTTTTCATTCATTAATACAGTTTATTCACTATAGTTTTAAAAAAAATGGTAATAAAATATGACAAGATCTAAAGAGAGTTAAAGTGTGTCAGAAAAAATTAATCTTAATTAAGTCAGATAACACTTAAGCAAAACATGGTCAGGTCGAAGTGTCTGAATAATTTTTGGTTCCAAATTTTTATACATTTTACTGGTAGTCCACTGTATGAAGAATTTTTGGGTATAATATGACACAGTTTACTCTATTTTGCTATCCTCACTTACATAAATGAACTATAGTGTCCTGCACCCACTAGTAAAAATATATCAAAAATATAAAAAATGTCTGAATAATTTTTGGTTTGACTGTGTGTGTATATATATATATATAGCCTATATCATTGTGGCATCCATAATACTAATAAATAGCAAATGTGTGGCAAAAAAAAAGTGCCATCAGTAAGAGTAAAACTAAAGGTCAGTGTGAATATATTTAATGGAGTCTGTGTAGTAATTGCACCAGGGTGTTGGCTATAGATAAAACACTGTAGTCATGTGGGCCTTTACATTTATAATGTGTGTGTATCTATATGGATTTGATAATTTGCAGGGATGTGGTTTGTCCTGGGGCAGGAACAGGAGTGTCGCCTGACGATAAGGGGACGAGCCATGTACATCTCTGCCTAGTTGCCACGGAAACGCAGCAGACGAAATATTCTGTGTGAAGTCTGCTTTACAACAGGCCACGGGCTAAATGCAATATCACAGTAACCGAGCAGAAACTAACAAGCATGACGACTAGTACACACAATCTTGTGACTGTCATCCTGAGCTGTAATGGTGTTTTTCTCTCTAAATGATCTTGCTTCAATAATGTTCAAAATACTAGGACAGTAATATATTATGAAACTCTCTCCCAATATTGAGCCAATTATGATTCTAACTAATTTTTTCTTATATTAAATGTAATTCTTGAACTGTTCAGTTTGAGACTGAAATTTATTTTAATTTAGCAAGACATTTTACTAAATTTTGCAACACATCACAATAACAAAACATGGTGCATGACTTGAAAAAAAGTGGTGACTTAAAAATATGTTACATGTGGTAACATTTAAATTGATTGTATTCAATTGTATTACACCAACAAAACTAAATTTAGCGAAAGACCAGGTAGAAAAGGTTCTTCAAAGTTAACAACTGCAGGTTACTTTTTACAGTGTGGTAGTAGCATGGTATTTTCTACATGACTTTGGAGTATCATGTAAACAGGAGTGTAAACTATCGAATATAAGCATGTGAAAATGCATACGCATTTCATTATGTTTTTATATCTTGGTGTGTGTTTTTTTTTCATGGAGGACGTGTTATGAAGATGATATTGTAATCAGCTTTCAAAATATTAACAAAAGTCATGAAGTATCACCTTGCTACTTCAATGTTAAGTATGTTTTTGAGATATTAAACCCAATAATCTTCTACTATTATCAATCAGCATTCTCAGTGATCTCACTATCATTGCTGCCTCTCCACTTCCAGCTCTTTTAACAGTATCTCCATGAAGCAGCTCCTGGCCACAGCTGTCTTTGTTAGCATCTTAAGACCGCTGAGCTCAGTTGGGCTTTGAGCAGGGCAGATTCAGACCGCTGCGTGTCAAGGGGTGAAATTAGCCGCACTTCAGAGCATAGCTGGAGGTCAATACTGTGCTTAGCAACTGGAAGAAGACCCCTCCCCTTCCTCATACACCCACACATTACCCAAATAGCCCCTGTACCATGTCTCACCTTGCCCCACAGTCAAAAAAAGCAAGAACGATTTTGAGATGAAGAGAAAAGAGACTGACACATGGGGACTGGAGCAAAATAGCCTAGAGCGCTGTTCGGATGGGATTTGTTTCATACTTGACGTCTGGCTTTCTATTGTTAATTCAGGACATCTGTGATTTCGTATACTGAATCGGACGGAATCAGGATGTCTAATTTTTACTATGGTTTTACTCATTTTTAAGTATTAAGTAATTAGGAGGTTATGGATGACCCATTGAAATAAACAATCAGTCTCTCTTTATTCATTAAATTTACCCTATTATGCTTTTTTTGGATATTACCTTTCATGTAGTGTGTTATATTCACATTTTGTGGATGTAAAAGGTCTGCAAATTTTCAAAGATCAAGTGCACAATAAATGGAGTTCTTGTCTCCCAAAAGAAAGAACCGATTCTGAACTGCCTGAAACGAGTCGTCAGTAATTCCAGTCTTACTTCCTTCACGAACCTACGTAGGTTTGTAACAAATTTGCATAGTGCCCACCTATGGTCTTCATTGACTGTATCTGCGAACGTCTACTTTGACACGCCCTCAAACACTGTAGTTGTAGCTGAGGCCTGGAAGAGTTTGGTTTGTGTTGTCGACATGTCAAGAAGATGCTGTTTTCTGTGCTGGGAAAGCAAATCTACTTTGCATGCACTTCCAAAGGATGAGGAATTGATACGGTAAAACCAAAGCCATAGTTAATGTTCGTATCACTGTGTATACAAGTACTGAGGAGACTCTGGAGCTGAAATTCAGATATGGTAATGGGCATTTCGGTTATGATACGTACTGTAAAAGGTAGACCTTTTTTTTTCTTTAGTTATGGTAGGCTATGTTTGTTTTAGAAGGGAATTAAAATAAAAAAGTATGTATCTGTCAAACAAGAGAAAGGAAAGGAAAGGAAAGGAAAGGAAAGGAAAGGAAAGGAAAGGAAAGGAAAGGAAAGGAAAGGAAAGGAAAGGAAGAACAGTACAGCACAGAGGACAGTGGATGAGCGCAGAAGGGCCCAGTCACTGGTGACATTAAAAAGCTGCTGGTATGCTGACAAAGATTGTGAGCATCTCTCCTTTGATCCAGCATCTCATCCTACTTGCTTGATGTCTGCTAATTTGCTCTGAAATCTGAACACGTTACTCCAGAGGGGACCCCTGCACTGTTTGAAGTGCTCTAATCTGCAGCACGGGACAGAGGTTCATCATCTTCGGGGGCTTGTGGGAGAGTGATAAGGCACAAGACCCACCCCCCTCATCCATCCCCGGACATTAGCATATTCACTAGGCTAATCCAATAGCAGGGCAGCAATGTTTCCAATTATGCAAATACTGTTAGCTGGCTCATTTTCACTAAAGTTATTTCCCATCTTTCTATCCCTGTCCTTATTCAGTCTCTTTCTTGACTTGCCAAGTGATCCACAAACAATTGGGTAAGCTCTCCCCACCATTTTAGATAAAACATGCTCAGATGGGCCCTGTAAAGGAAGCAGGCTATTTTCTGTTTTGCCAAACCAAGTGGAAAAACAGCAATAAAGGTGAATTTTAATAAGGCCAAAAACAGCCAGAATCCTGGCAGATGATTAAAGCTTAAGCCATTTCATGCATTCCATAAGCAACAGCACAATATAGTGATGCTACAAAATCTGCCAACATTACCACAGCTGGCAGTTGCTGGATTTGGGTCAATGACAATTAAGAGAAAAAACCTATAAATAAATAAATAAATAAATAATCCGGAATGCATGTGCCAAGTACCTAACTGTATAAAAAATATCAAAATGAATTTAAATTGAGGAATTAACAATTCTGTCAAATAAGAGTAGTATGAATTGTATTTGTGCATAGACCAAGGCTGCATTTCCCAAAAGCATCGTTAGCCTAAGTAGATCGTAGAATCATTGCCTCAAATAGTCTCTACAATCAACTTAGCTCCCGATGCTTTTAAGAAATGCAGCCTAGGTCCAGAGACACTTTAATTCAATCAACATTATTAAAAATTTCTGAGAATCACATTGCTCATGTTAGGTGTATCAACTGCAGATGCAGAGCAGGGTGAACACGTGTATTGATCAGCCACTGCATTGTTTACTCTCATTGGCCTTAAATACGTTCTGTCAGCCATTATCCCAGGTTCTGTTATAGAGGTGTACAGGGCAAACAAACCCTGTACCTTGATAATGTGAGGAGAATTACATTCAGTTGATTATAATGATGTGCTTGTAAAGGTCAGCACAACATGTTCAGAAATACTTCTTGCTCAATTTGAGCTCCATCATTGTCAGTGTTTCTTAAGAAAATGATTCCTAAACTTCAGAACTAAAGTAACTAAGTCTGCTATGTAATTCCTCTAAACCAGACTATAAAAGTGACACATGCAACTAAAAGAGGAAGCCTAGCTCCAAAGATGTCTATGAAATCACCAGATAAGACTGATTTTGCTGCTATTGATCTGGCTTAACAAAGGAAGCCCTCTCTGGCATCATTCTTCCTAATGGAATCCCACGAGGAGCCACTGCCTCAGATCTTAAAGACACATTCTGTCAAAGTTCAAATGACTCATTTTCATTTATGCTCCTAAAATGAATAGCTCACTGCTGCCTTAATTTCTCTTTTCTCCCTCACTGCTTTCACTGGTGATTGTGGAAGACAAAAGCAGAGCTGCATTAGACTAATTCCATTTCTACAACTGAATCCATTCAAATGCTTAAACAAAGGCTTGAGCCATTAAACAATAATGGACTTTTTATATCATAATTCATATACTTATCTAGAGTATCACTTTTGCAACTGAACTCTGTTGTCAGCCTTTTCTTACTCTCAATGTCCAAGCTGAAGTATTCGGTATAGTTGTACTGTATAGCCGCTTTTCCACCATCGGGCCAAACTGTTCTCTTTGCTTAACCGTCCTATTTGGTGCCGATCTGGCCCGGCCAGTACGGATATGGCATTATTCTCCACTGTGGGACTGATAACGGAGCTCTTTGGAATGTAATACAAATGCGCCAGTCATTGCATCAGTAACGCAAGCGTTTATAGACAATATATAAGATGTAAATAGCGACTGCGTTATGGAGGATGATCAGACATTTCTTTTAATTTTATTATTAATTTGTGTTTACATCGCTTCAGAGAAACTCGTAGCCAGGCAACAGACAAGTGACCAATCCATGATTTTAGACGTCACTACATGCATTCTCCCAGCATGGTTACCCAATGGTGATGAGAATTCCGGGCCAAGAACGCTTTGCAATCGTGCCATGCTGAACCAAGCTCAAGTGAAAATACAACTTGAACCATTCCTTATTGTTCTTAGAACTGATCCGCCCAATCGTGAAAAAGCGCTTTTTTGGAGCTTAATGTGTTCTTAAGGTGTTTCAACACTAACATGACTGTAGAGCAGTAGTTAGCTTCTTTGCAACAATAGCCATGTTTCCAACTTCCTATTTTATATAATTTTGGGATATTGCCTAAAAAATGCTGGATGGAAATGCCAAGATGTGCATACATTCTAAAAATGCACTCAACTGAGGCGGATACATTTTTAAACCACGATGGAAACACATTTACCGAATAAATCCCTCGATGTGCAACAAAAAAAAACTCTATGTAACTTTGCCTCAACATAGGATGTAATTGGATAACTGAACTTACCAGTGGATCGGTTTCATTGCACAGCATATCAAATGTTGTTTTAGTTATTCTGAAATGCCTGAATCTGTCATCAAAATGGTTTGGTATTGGTATGACCTCCCACAACTGTCTTAGAAGATTGTATTCACAAACATTATCCATCCGAACACAATATATCATGACAGCATTTTCATTCTCTTGAACACATGGAATGAAAATGATGCTTTATTCACGAATGTTGTATCCGATATTCCAATTTTGCGCATAAGTTAAATTTGAAACTTTGGATGGAAAAATAGGTAATGGCATCTTACAACAGTGGGAACCTAAAGACTTTTGTTGAGGGCTACAGAGTCTGAGAGGTTAACTGTCAGTGTCCGGTATGAGGGACACTTGGCGCTCTTTTTTATTGCCTTTTCCCTATCACATATTTTAGTAATCATCATAAATTATGTATAATTCAATTCAATCAAAATTCATCTTGTGTTTTGGACATTGTGTTAACATGCAAAGTGTACTCTAAATATTTTTTACAGGCTCAATTTTTTCAATTTTCAATAAACTTCAAAATTGGAACACAACTTGGTTAGACATATGGCTTTGATTTTCTAGCAATTTTAGAGCCCAAATTATTTTATAAGATATACATTTTGTATACATATACATTTAAAAGATATACATTTAAAAAATATATACATTTATACATTTAAAAAAATGTTTAGTTCAGTACATTTGCTTTACAGTAAACTTAAACTTTCATTTTTTAATTGCTTTCACTTCTGTATTCCAAAGCATTCACAAATTACAAACATTTCAGTTCAGAGATTCATACTTGGAAGGCTCATATGACTGTAACAAGTCATCCATGAGGACTGTGCCCTGATCAGTAGCTCATTAAGAAGTTCTTAAGAGGAACTCTGATATCGTTGTTAATGTTTTCATTAGCACTATGTGAGTTGTGAAGCTTAAATGTAGACAATAAATATTTAATTGTTCTATATTTAAGTATTAGCTGGGCATCTATAATACTGTTCCCCAATATCAATGTTAACGTCTCACTGATACAAATTAATCTAACAGATTAATGTTAATACTGCAAAGTTTGTATTAATAAAAATGTTTATGGGGTTAAATTTTGCAAAAAAAGAAATGATATTGCTAACAGATTGCGCATCATGTTTCTTAAAGAGTCTTTGGAAAATCACCAAACTTGAATTACATTGGCAGACAAGCAGTAAATTGTTTTCAGATTAAACAGCGAGATTGCACGCTTTATAATTTATGAGCAAAGTAGCTTACTTATTCTAACATACTAATACAAACAAATTATAACACTTGGATGTTTTTTTAGATAAAGGGGTCTAAAAAGAAGATTTGCTCCCCCCCCCCTCAGCTATAACTAATGAAGGGTCTATGATAGAACCTCTGAGACCTTGATATGCTCTTGATAAGACAATCTCTTCTCCTCTGTCACCTCCTCCACCTCTACAACGAGCAGATAAAGGGATGAATGGGGAAATGGAGGAATGCACGTATTCGGAGAACAGACATCAAGGGGCTAGTGGAAGCCGTGAAACGTGATTGGGTGTTCTGCTTCCGCTGGGCTCCTTTGAAGCGGCACTGATTGGCTTTGTGCCTTTGTGGGCAGAGGACAGAAACTGCCAGTGTGTTCAAAGCTGTCAGGCCCTCAGTACAGTACACAAAAGTCTTTGGTGCGAACGAACGAACGAACGAATGAATGAATGAAAGATGGAAGCAAATCATTTCTATTTCTGACATTTACCACAGCAGCCTGAAGTCATGCCCTAATGAATAATGGAAATCACTTAACATGAGCGCTATGCAAGCTCTCCTTGTTTCTCCTCATCTCTGTTTCTCTTTTTCTCATCTCTAATATAAATATGTCTTTCCTTGAACTGCTCATTTTCATTTCCCTTTCCTTCCAATTTGAATCCTTCTCTAATATGCAACCATCAGTAATTTCTATTCTTTTCAGTTTGCTGATAATAACAGAACATACCAACATAAGGATGAGAGCAGTTAGGCACAGACAGAGACTGATTTGAGTGTATATAAACATATATTTCTCTTTCTAATACACCCACCCCACCAACCCAACTGAAATCTGTTCTTGTTTTCCTGCCTCAAGTTCAATAAGGGTACTTAGTCTGATTAAAAGCTATAAGACAGAAACCACTCAGATATACTAGATGTATATCTTGATGGTGTATGTAATTTAAAAGGAAGGGAGGTTACTGTGATTGGCTACCAGTCAGAAAAATGGTGCAACTTTAATGACAGGGTTGTCATCAAGCTGAAAGAACAGGTGCCCTTGAGTGCAACGATATCTGTCTATAGCTCTGGCTAGAGCTATGGTGAGAAACAAGTATGTCTAGACTTGCAACGAACAAAGACACTTTCACACAAATTCACTAACTTTCCTTTAAAACTTTGTTTTTTAAACACCAAGGACAAACACATATGATGATCCTCTTGTAAAACATAAAATAACCTAGCTAATTATTATTTAAAATATAATTTCAGATATATATTTCAGTGTCAGATGATCCTTCAAAAATCATTATAATATGTTGAATCTGGTGCTCAATTGTATGGTGCTTAATCAATTATTATTGTTGCTCAGTTATTAATAATGGTTCTTATTATCAATGTTGAAAACAGTTTTGCTGTTTAATATTTATGTGGAGACCGTGATTTTATTTTCAGGATTCCTTGATGAATAGAAAGTTCAAAAGAACAGGATTTATTTGAAATAGAAATCTTTTGTACAATTATAAATGTATTTACTGTCACTTTTGGTAAGTTTAATGCATCTTGCTGAATAAAAGTATGTCTATCATGACATCTCGTGGGATGTTTTTAGCATTGTAATGGATATGACAATGTTAATGTATTTGGTCTTGGCGGAACTCTGAAAGCGCACTGCAAACTGCTATAGTGAATGTTAACCAGCCATTTAAATGTTGAGCAAGGAAGCTCATTGGCTGCAGATGCGACATGAACCAATCAGCTTGTGCCAAATAGTTAACGCTGTAAATATCACCAGCTTGCGTTAAGGACCCATCAGCCTGCACCATCTAGAGTTTCATGACAGAACTAAGCATTGATTTCTAGTATAAGTATAAATGTAAAACTTACTTACCCCAAACTTTGGAATGGTTATGTGTCACGGTTTCCACAAAATATTAAGCAGCACTACTGTTTTTCAACATTGATAATAATAAGAAATGTTTCTTGATTATTCAAATTCACAGACCTCCAAGAACCATTGCGGATCTCTGGGGATCCTTGAACCCCGTTTCTGTTCAGAGCCATTTAAATGTATTTCTAATGTCAAGAATGGGTCTAAAGAGCAATCTGGGTATATTTGCCTCTCCTGTCCCTTAATTGCCACTGCATTTAAAGCTCTCTGTTAACACCCCTGATCCTTTGCCATTAGGCTGCACCATGTGTGAAAGATAGAGCTTTGAAATGAAATGCAGTTTAGGTTGATACATATTCAGCTGCAGGATCAGCTGAGCTTATAAGGCAACCCAGATGGGGCTCAAACCAACAATCCTTAGCTCTAAAATCTGATGCCCTACCAAGAGGCCACTGGGCTCATATAACAGTATTCCCAACAGCAAAGATCCCTGCTTTGAACCTGAGCAGTAAAATGTTCATTTGACACATATTTCAGTGCTTACCCATAATCATCACTCTTTGGGAGATTTTCTTCACGTCAGCAGACATAAGAGATGAGATGAGTTTGACAGTCCAAACAAAGACGCACTGAGTATTCCTGGAACATTGCCAAGAAAACTCCTCCATCCAAAACAAGTTGATTCATCTTTAACAAGCTTAACAAGGGGCCGGTGAAAACACATGCTCATTTAGATACCGCAAACCTGTTGTTGCCAAATTAAGAAATAAATAATGAGTGGACATGAGTTGAGTGGTCACAAAGATTCTCTGCCTCATTTCTGGAACAAAGCAGTAAAGGCCAGAACGATAACTGTAAAGATAACTATAATTTGTTTATTAGTAAGCCACATTTACAGCTGTTTCTTCAACTATGGGCACTTCTGGCTGTGTGGATGCTCTCTAGTTTGTTTTATTTGTCCCCTGTTGTTCCCAAATTAAGAAATAAATAATGAGTGGACATGAGTTGAGTGGTCACAAAAAGATTCTCAGCCTCATTTCTTGAACAAAGCAGTAAAGGCCAGAACGATAACTATAAAGATAACTATAATTTGTTTATTAGTAAGCCACATTTACAGCTGTTTCTTCAACTATGGGCACTTCTGGCTGTGTGGATGCTCTCTACTTTGTTTTATTTGTCCACTAATAATGTCCAACAGTGGACATAAATGCATGACAGAAGCATTGTGTTTCTTTTTTCTCATTTATTTCTGAAAGTAAATAAAGAAAATTCCCACTGCAGAGCCATTTCTGCCACATCTCAAATTATATTAGCATTCTGTGGTAGAATTGACAGTGGTGGAAATGACATTTTAAACATTTTTTTTTTAATAAAATGGCTAGCTATTTTAATAACTAGTGCTCTAAGTATCTTATACACATTCAATTATATTTCTATTAAATCAAATAAAATGTTTACATTTTTTGCACAATTTGACAAAATAACTTGACTGGAAATGAGGCCCAACAAAACATTTCTGCTCACAAGTGATATTTACCTTTATATTTTTTAATCACACATCACGTCACATTTTATCTCAAGTATTTTCCTTACAAACTGCAAAAAATGCTTTTCTTACTATGTATTTTTGTCTTTGTCTCAAATACAAATATCTAAAATTCTTAAATCAAGATAGATTTTCTATACAAAGAAAAGACATAAGATATTTAGTCTTGTTTTCTTGGGGGAAAAAAAATCTAAATTAAGTGCATTTTGCTTAAAACTAGTAAAATTATCTGCCAATGGGGTAAGAAAAATAATCTTAATGCAAACGGAAAACAATAATTTTACTAGTTTTAAGCAAAATGCACTTAATTTAGATTTTTTTTCCCCCAGGAAACAAGACTAAATATCTTGTGTCATTTTTCTTGTATAGAAAATGCATCTTGATTTAAGAATTTTTAGATATTTTGACTGGAACAAGACAAAGATACCAAGTAAGAAAAGCATTTTTTTTTTTTTTTTTTTGCAGTGCAGACACTACAAAATGATAATTCTTATTTTTATAATGGGTTTTCATATTTTAAGATTGAAAGTTTTTCTCTGGGACAACAGTAAAAAATATGATGATGATGATGATGATGATGATGATATAACTAAAAGAAAAGTAAATTTAGCTTAGTTTTATTGACATTTAAACTAAAAATCAACCCCTGGAATACAAAAGTGCCTGAAGCCACACTCCTATATACCATGACCTCAGGTCCATTTCCAGGCAAACATTCAAAGGATTACTAAAGGCATAGTTCAGATTCAGTAGCCAGGCAGAATGAGATCTCGACCAAGTGCGTGAGTCTAGTGAGCGTCTCTACTCTAGGCTGGTATGCACAACTCAGTGTGAGGCATGCGAATGTAAACAGCAGTGATATACAACAGGTCCAGCTGGCAAACAGACAACTGTGTGCTTGTGTCATCATCACGTCTAATGCTGGTGTCCCTCTCGCTTGCTTAGGGCCCTTTCACCTAAAGAAGGGGGGTAAGAATGTGGGCCTAAATATGACAGCCCACTCCACTCCTCAACCCCTTCCATCTCATTTCTCCATCCCCCTCCCTTCAAATCCGATCATCCTCCCCCCATGATCCAGAGCCATACTCATAACAACCCTTTTACAACAATGTCCTACCAAGAGCCAGACACAAAAACACACACGTACAGATCTGCATCGAAATCAAACTGATGCTGATTCTGAATTTTTTTCACATTCCCAAAAGAGCCTTGTATGGCGAACTATTCCTTCCTGTTCCTATTTGACAGTAATCATTCACATTCAGTTACATTTTTCTCCCAGGCTAGTTTCCAAACAGCACCCTGCAGATCTGCTGGGTGAAGAAGAGGGCTAGTAGAACAGTGAGCTGTATCTATACTTCATTGATTCAGGTGGGGAATTGGGGCCTCTTATTTATTCCAGTACAGTTAGGATCTCAGAGATGAAACAAAGAAGATCCAGCTGACATTCTGGTGATGAGACACATATGACAAGTGAGCTGTCATAGCCACAGGCTGCCCACAACCCACAAACAAAGACAAGCAAAAGCAGATGCAGAGGGAAGACAGTGGTAGATTTTCAAATCTTGGCTCTTGAACAATAACTTCATTTTTGTTTCATTACTGAATGAAATGCCTGCACTTTCTTTGAGTAACCATCATAAAATTGCTGAACTTTAACAACTCTACACTACAGTCATCTGCTACAGTACTTTTCTGCTTTTTCCATCTCAATATAGCAACATGAGAGGCTGGCGAGGGCAAGCCGCATGTCTGCATTGGATCCACACGACAACAGGGTCCAATCACAGAGCGAGCTTGAGCGAAACCAGGAACAGTGCAGCATCTAAATCAACATGCATCTTAAAGGTGAAGCCTGGATCTGTATCGCTTTAAGTCATTCACTACTGTGCCAGACACTGAAATGAGAAGCTCTGAGGCAAACATCATCGACCCACTGTGCCAATGCCACTGTCTGCTCAATAGACAGACAAGCATGCTGGCATGATAGCTGACCCATATTTGCAATCCCCCATTTAACAGAATGGGACCATGAGCATGCTGGAGAAGTAAGAGTTAAATTATGAATGAGAAGAGAATATCTGTGTAAGCAGAGCAGAGATCAGATGCAGATGGGGTGGGTGTGCTGTTTAAAGCTGTTAGATCTGAAGAAAATCACGTCTGTTTGTCAATACAGTAAAACACTGTGATATTAACAAGCAGCTTGGAAGCTTCTCAAGAGAGAAGTCATGTGGTCGCTATTGGGTCTCACTGGATGAACCTGCATGAAAACGAGTCCCAAAACTCGGTCAGCAGACATTCACAACGATTGTGTGCCCTTTTCACGATGTGGTTAAAATATGAAACCCGACTGAAGATCGATACGGTGTTTTCACGCGAGCGCGGCCGCTCTTTTACGCTCATAGACCTAATGATATGACGGAACGCTGCAATCCGTCAGACAGACGCAACGAATCTCACGGTGTGTGACACGGAATGGCGCGCGGCTGCATCTGCTTAATCAGCAGCAGTTCAGTCTGTTTCCCATTGTGGGAGTGAAACCCCCTCCATTTCCTCTCTACATGCACAACATTCCCGTGTGGATACAGTGTATTCAGCCGCACCGGCAATGTATCGAGCTGAACGATACACAACATGCCTTCATAACATAACGTAGCCTATAGGCCTGTATACGTATGTAGACATGGGTGTATGTACGTATCTTTGTATTTATGAATATCTATCTATCTGTAAGAATAGTGAATGTCATACAGCGTTAGTTCCCCCTGTCATTTAGGTCTTAACATAAATAGGCGATTGTATATTGCATTATGGTTATTTACTCAAAGCCACTTTAGTGATAAAAGGTTTCAGGTTTTCACCATCTGCATGCTGGTCACGCTCATTAAGAATATACGGTTTCAAGTGTTTAAAGCGTCGTGTCAAACCTCTCACCTTCATATCATTGACAATCGCCTGGAATAATCCACCAAGCGCCCCGCACTCCTTCTCCACAGACTCCACGTTTATATTATCCATCTTCAGCGAATACAGAGCAAAGAAATTCCTTGTGTTAAATTACTTCCACAATATCCCGAAGAGACGCGTCTTGAGAGCTAAAAGCAGGAGAGTGTTTGTGGGCGAGAGCTAAATTTCAGCAAAAATCGCTGTCGGTTTGCTACCCAGAGGACTTGAGGCAGATGATGGGGAGAGACGAGAGAGAGGTGGGTTACTCTCTCTCTCTCCTCGGCTCCGAATCTACTCTCCGCGGTTGGAGGAGGTTAGGCTCGTGGATGGCCCCGCAATAGTCACGGTCATCTTCGGACAAGGAGGCGGAATCGAGCTGAATGGATGTGAGAAGCGGAGAGTGTGTGTGGAGCGGTGCGTCGGTGCGCCACCCGCCCGGCAGAGACTGGTGATTGAGTGAACTGAGCAGCAGCAGCGCAGCGCGAAGGGGCCAGTAACTCGATCTATGCGAATCGTATTGGGCAGAACTGTTTCTCTTGTCACATGGAGGCCGGAGGGAGGAGAGATAGGACACAAACACACAACACACAGACCAAAGCGTGCCATTCGGTCTGTACAGTCTGAATATGAAACTCTGAAATACAGACATTTCCAAAGGATTAGCCTATATCATACATTATACTATATAGGCCTAATCCTATATAAATATTCTGGAAGACAATGAATTATTAATAATGTCCAATTATTATTAGGCTATATAAAATTATTGTATATTCAATATTTTACGTAATAATAATAATAATAATAATAATAATAGGCCTTATTATTATTATTATTATTATTATTATTCAACCTGTCATATTGCATATTGTTCTGTGTATCTAGTCGGGTATGATCAGTGATTAGCTATTAAAACTATTTAGTTCAATGTTTTCTAAACAGTTTTGGTGACCATTGACTTCCATAGTATGAAAAAAGAAGAACAAATTCTCAAAATATCTTCTTTTATGTTCCAGGAAGAAAGAATGTAATAGGTTTGAAATGACATGAGGGTGAGTAAATGATGACATAACTTCCATTTTTCAGTGAACTATTCCTTTAATGAAAACCATATCAGTTTGGACATAAAGGGTGGGATTCAATCTGCATATTCAGAGACTTCATTAATGCCCTGAAAAATGATAATGAAGCTGAAATAAGATTTCATGATTATGTCTTACTGCTGTGATAAAGACCCAATCATCTCGTTCTCTTGTCACAGTGGAAGGGGGAGGATGAAGCCCTCTCGCAAAGGTTCAAAAGCAAGGTCACAGTGTCTGAGTGGCCTTTGACTCTAAAACCGGGTGTCATATTTACAGAAGTACCTTAAAGGTCTCTCCCTCTTAACTCCTTTGGGAATTCTCTCACATTACACCTTTGCTCTGCTCTGCTCTTTGCTAGAATTAAGTCAAGACACTGTTCATGGTCTACACTGCTCCCAATAGATACAGTGCGACACGCATCATAATCTGACACAATCCAACCCTCTCTATTGACTTTATATTGCATGAAGCTGCCTCCTTGTCATTTCTTATATGACTTATAACAAAAAACAGAACAATGTCTAAAAGCTTATATGTGACAGGGTGTACAGCAAACAAGCTAAAAAAACCAGGACTAAGTTTTTGTAAGCTGTCAACCCAAAAAAAACAAGCATTTAAGGACACAAAAGTGGATACAGGCAATTGAGACAGAGCACAATGTGTCATATTACTCTGAGAACTACACCCACTGGAGGGGAACGTAATCAGCGACAGGATATGCAAAAAAAAAAAAAAAAAACATTCATTATTTTTAACCATGTTAAAGGATTATTTCACCACCCTATGTGAACCTGAGAGGAGGAGATAAATTGAGAAACTAAAATTTACCCACAATTTACCCATTCTTCCTGCTGATGCTTCACGTCTTATTACCTGTATACAATTTTTTCTCTTAAAGGCTGGCTTTTACAGTTCGGTAGCTTATAAAAACTTAGTTCTAGGTTTTTTAGTTTGTTTGCTGTACACCCTGTGTCACACAGCAGCTTTTAGGCATTATTCTGTCTTTTGTTAGAGGCAAGAAGATCTGCCTGGACAAATGTACAAATTTAAAAAGGTCACTTTAAACCTTTTTCTCTTTTGCCCTCTCTCGCTCCCTGTCTGTACTGATCTTCACTGTCTTTGCCTATAACAAGGTTCCCCACCATTTCATACATTACTCAGCAAGACAGCTAGACTGCCTGCGTCAGCATCAAATTGTCCTGCCAACAACCATGCCGAACCACCTGCTTCAGCCATCCTTCATCCCCACTGTTATTAAAATACATACATTTTCATATATCATGCACATTTCCTTTCTTATTTTTCAGAAAGTTGCAAATTGTTCAGTATCTTCACATTCACATATCTGACAGCGATTTACTGTCCACGAACACATACTTGGCTCCAAATGATGTTCAGGGACCACAGTGCTGCTGTGGTTGTTGGAACTTGTTTTATATGTAAGTTAGCGATGACGCAAATCTCCAGAGATCTAAGTGAGAATTAGAATTTTACCTGAGAGAGACAAAAGTAATAAGTAGGTACAGAAATGTAATCAAAAGTAGATTACAGTTGGTGAAAATTAGTTTTTTTTTTTTTCTTCTTCTGAAGATTCTCCCCAAATGTGTTACTTGTGTTATGTAATTAGTCATGTTTCGAAGATATCTATCAATGTGTTTTAATCAAAGCTATCATTCCTATTTTTTTTTTTTTAAATGTATCATTTCTTTTTTTGTGTGTTCCTCAGAAGGTCATACAGATTGGAACAACTGTAAATGATGACAGAATTTTCATTTCTGGAGAACTATCCTTTTAAGGATTAAGTTTGGAAGAATGAGACTTCAGTGAAAGCTCAAAACATTTTTATTATATTATTGTGGTTGCTGTTTGTATTCAGAAATGAATGCAAACCCCAATATTTCCCTCTATTTTAAAATATCAATTATTGTCTATGGCAGTTCTGTATTGCATATTATTTTACCTTCTGCTGCACCCAGCACATACAGATATGCATTTCAATCGCAACTGTTCTTTTTCTTCCACACAGAGTAACACAAAGCTTTAATATAGACTTAACGAAATTCCAAGTACATTACATCAGATTCATTTCAAGTGGAACATAAACCCTCCTCCAAACCCTGATTCTTTGGGTCTTTACACTATTAATACTTTAAATGGAGAGAGAATAACAAGAGAAAAAAAAATTCATTTCGTCAAACTATTTCTGGGAAAGATTTCAAATTTTCAAAGCCAAAGAAAACCACTGTCTCATATTTTGAGGTATTTTATGCAGTCTTCCAAATACAGTCAGGTCAATCACTTCTTCAGTGTTATTGTATACTATAATATGTAACATCCCATACTTTCTCAATGATGCATTAACTTCACAGCACCAATGTTATTTTGTGCAACAGCCAGTCACAAGGGGTTATTAGGCTCTACCACAGACAACTTGGGCACGACCTCAGGGCATCGTGACAATTCAGTTTTTGCTCTCTTTTCCACTCACAATGAACTGTTTACATTTGAATTCTTGCTTCATGACAATTCATGGGGCCACTGTTAAAGGTATCAAGGTTTAAGGCAACAAGGAACTAGGCTAGAGATACTTTGCACAAAAATAAACCAGCATGTGTGGATACTAGAGCCACATATAAAGCAAGAATCTAATGACTAAGGGTATGCATGGCACTGCGTTCCAGTGGCTTTTGTTGATCTCTTTTTGTTGAGTCTGATCTTAGATACACACTGACTTAACAAAAGTGACTGAATGCTTATATAGTACCACTTGTTTGTTAGTTAAGAATGCTTATATTGAGACCAACAGCAAGACTGCATCTGGGGTCTTGCTTTTATACAATGGTTCAATAAACAAGAAGTTAATATTGAGTAACTTTCATTTTGGACACAATAGGGCTTCTCACACTGTGCTTAACCCCGGGTTATCATCATTCTAAACATCGCTTTTTACCCGGGGTTATGAAACCCTGATCTGGAGCAGTACGGTGTTATAATGTTACAACTAGATGCTTAGCAACCGACAACCAATCGCGTGCCTTATATTCACGTGCTCTGGGCAGTCACGGAAACACAGTGTGATGTATAAAGAGTTGTTTCTGCGTATGATAGGAAAAGCGTTAAATGATGATGGAAAATGTGTGCTGTGTTTGTCCATTCAGTGACACTGACACCGCAAATATGCAGACTTTAACCCGGGTTTTAGGAATGTTCAGTGTGAAATGGTAGCTTATGAATACCCAGGATTAACTGTAAACCCTGGGTATAGTATGAGCAGTGTGAAACGTGAATAAAGATAACCCAGGATTCCGTTTACCAGGGGTTTAGAATGACCCAGGGTTAACTATTTCAAGTGTGAAAGGCTCTTATATTGCCAGTTTGCTTCATAAACTGAAATAGTTCCAAACAAAGTCAAGCAGAACCTTTGCAATGCTCATTCCTGAATCACTGATTTTGAACAAATTGGTTGAGTGAATGATTCAGTAATTCACTCATAAAGACATAGGCTGCATACTTCCCTACTATATAGGTGGCGTATATGTATGTGAAAAGAGTAGAATGTCTATTCATAAAAAAGTACCCGGATGACCTTCCTACTTCTGACGAGATTCTGAAGTGCACATCCACTGGACACTTTGCTATCCCATCAGGCAACAGGAGAGGATTTGTGAATGGCAGTGAAGTGATAGGTCACATGACAACGGCATGACAAATGTAGTACTTCTGGATTTTATTCATACTATACATTCATACTATATAGTTCTTATTCAAATGTTGTACCTATACTCAGACAATATGCAACTTTGGATGCAGCTATGGATTTGTTTTCATTCCTGAATGAATCAGTATTTTGAATGAATCAGTTGACTGAATGATTCAAGGATTCACTCATAAATACAGTCACTTATCACCACCTTCCGCCGTATCGATGTGACCTGCAGAAAGAGTCACTGAAAAATCTGAAAACACAGACTTACTCAAACAAACATAAACAAGCAGAGTGATACAAAACAGAGAAAAGCTCTAGAACTTTTAGACTACCTATCAAATTAGAGAAATTACTATCATATTTTCATTTCAAAAGTTCAAAAAACATCTTAAAATTGGACTGCCTACCTGGACATCAACGAGCTAACTGAAGTGTCCAGTGCAAACAGGTTCAGTTTCCTCCCAAATTAATAGGTTTTGTGGTTCTGTTAAGATTATTCTTTGATTTAAATGTTGGAGACCGAAAATATATTTCATTAGCACATTTCTACATTATCCCTACTTACCCATCTTAGCCCATAAACTAGGTCAGAATGAGTCATACAACCCACTCTCACTCTCTCTACATACCCCCCTCCCCATTTTCCTCTCTCTATCCTCTCCTTAGCTCTGCTAGACAGTACAGAACCGCCCACAGCTCTCTTTCTCATGTTTGAAGTATATCATACTCCTCTGACTAAATAGATGATTTTCCACAGGAGATTTGACCAACAGCCAACAGTAAACCACAAACTGCCCCTCTGGGAAGTTTGTCGTCAGTCTTCTAATTCTTCAGCATCTTTATGGGCAAACTGTTACATCCATGTGAATCATCACATGGACACATCAAACTATCAGACATCTTCACAGAAATAAAGGCTTCCTTCCTTCACTGTGCAGACCACTAAACGCAGCATAATTGTGTTTTCCATCATCCATCTCTCCATATACATTTAATCTATTTTGGTTTATATGATCTTTCTAAAAGGCCACATCTCAGCACAGTGGCAGATGGAGATTTCCATAAAGAGTGGTGTTGTGGGTAACTGAGAGGTCTCTTGAATAAGGATCATTAGACCCTTGGGTTTCTGGTAACAAATCTAGCATGTCGGTCCTCAAGAACATAGAAGTCACAGACTTTGCATGCACTGCAAACCTCATAAGAACAAAATAAAGATGCTCTGGCAACAGTTTATCTGAAAACATACCCTTTAGAGTGCTTCCATACTTGCCAAATTTACTAAAGAAACAGCATTTTTGAATGAGTAAGCAACTTATACTTCACTAACGAGAACACAAACCCTTATTATACATTTTTTGTGGCATAAATTAAAAGCAGAATGTAGAAGTTGACCATACTGACACTGATTACAATTTGGCCATGGCTACATGACGATGCTGATATTGTCAGAATTTTATATTGTCAACTTGATAGCCTTTTAGAAGCAGAAACATGAGCAAACCTGCTGTCAAACTGGGGGTGGGGCAACATTAAGGCCTTAACTGATTGACTAAAACACTAACAATAACTAGAAACTGCATTTTTGTGACAGCTCATATACATTCACATCATCAGACACAACAACACTAGTGGAAATAACAAAGTGAACTGCACATTAGTAGCTTGCATGACTTATTCATGTGTGACTGTGCATGTTGGGAACTGTCCTGCTTACATTCATTTTGCAACTATAAATGAGGATGTGTACAACAAAAAAATGTTGTCTCGCAAAGACTAAGAAGGAAGCACACTTCATAATATTCGCAATGAAATCTGAGAATAGGTACCAAATAGAGGTCCATCCACTGGCCTCATCACTGTGCCGAGGCAAGCGCAGCACCCTCTGGCATTGCTCTTATACCATTTGACATTTCAGTAAAATTTCACAAGCCTCATCATGGAGATTGTGGAGGTCATCACCCATTTCTCGTTTAATACTTCAGAACATTGGTAAATCTGAACAGCCTACAGTATGCAGGCTTTTATTTATACTTCATGTTACACAACATCACAGTGTTTGTTTGGGCATTATCCATATTTGCAGTGGCTCTGTTTAGAGTGGTGATGTTCAGATTTAGTATAGTAAAAACGTTTTATTTTATTATTTATTTTTATTATAAAAAAGAACTTTAAATTAAAATGATCAATTAATGCTCTGCATGTATATACTATAAAATATACACTACAGTTTTTCGTTCTCCTATGCTGTTTACGTTCAGTGCTTTCAGGTTCTATGTCAGAACGCTGACTCAGTATGGAGAATGACACAGAAGAGAAGATATTGTTAAATAAAGTCATTATTTTTGTTTTGTTTTTTCGCACAAAAAGTATTCTCGTCGCTTTAGAAAATTAAGGTTGAACCACTGCAGTCACATGGACTATTTTAATGATGTCTTTAGTTTCTGGACCTTAAAAGTGATGATTATATTGCTGTCTATGGACGAGTCATATACCTTTCGAATTTCATCAAAAATATCTTAATTTGTGTTCTGAAGATGAACGAAGGTCTTTCAGGTGTGGAACAACATGAGGGTAAGTAATTAATGACAGAATTTTCCTTTTTGGGTGAACTAACCCTTTAAGTTCTGTATCGATTACAAAGTATTGCTACTGACCTATATAAAACCCTAAATGGTTTAGCACCTGTGTATTTAACCGATCTTCTATCACACTACAATCCATCACGCTCTTTAAAGTCACAAAACTCTGGGCTTCTGGTTGTGCCTAGGATATATAAATCCACTAAAGGAGGTATAGCATTTTCACATTTGGCTCCTTAACTCTCGAACAACAAACTTTGTCAGGCTGCCACGGACACACCCTTCAACGAAAACTCAAGATCTTTGCAATTTATCATCGCTAAGGTCTTCAGATTAGACTGACAACATATGATGTTGATCTGGTTAAATCTCTACGAGAAGTTAATCACAGTGTGAAACATGTCATTTCCTGTTGCCTGCAGGTGGAGCTATGCCTGTAACTGAATATTGGCATGTAGATGTCTTCAGGCCAGAGGACTCTAATAAAACATGTGAAGTTTGGGGCACATCGGACATTGTATGCCCGAGTTACAACAACTTCCTGTTTTGTGGCGAAACATTGAATTTTGTCAGGCCGCCACGGACACACGTGAAAACGTCTCAGGTTACGGATGTAACCCTGGTTTCCTGAGTAGGGAACGAGACGCTGCGTATAACGCATTGGGAACCTTCTGCGTGTTTGCGTCATTGAAGCACTCATGTATCTAACCAATCGCGTAGCGAGACGTCAGAGGCGGGTGATGTCACGGACCAGGAAACTATAAAGCATACCCGGACGCAGAGATCGCTAGCTTCTGGGATAAGTCTGAAGCAAGCACTCGCAAGTATGCTGGGGGTACGGCAGGAGACGCAGCGTCTCGTTCTCTACTCAGGGAACCAGGGTTACATCCGTAACCTGAGACGTTCCCTTTCGTGGGAACTGTCGACGCTGCGTATAACGCATTGGGAACGCAATCCCAGCTGTGCCGTAACTTCAAGTACTTGCCAATGTTAGCTTGACAATACAGAAGACCCCGGAGTGGAGCCGACATCCAGGTTGTAAAACCTAATAAATGTGTGCTGGCATGACCATCCAGCTGCATCACATATATCATCAATGGAAATTCCAGACATCAAAGCTTTTGATGCCGCCATACCCCTAGTAGTATGGGCACGGACATTCAGTGGGGAAGGCTGTCCGGCCGCTTCGTATGCAAGTGAGATGGCCTCGACCACCCACTTGCTCATCCTCTGCTTCGATGCTGGGCCCCCTTTCTTAGGGGACCCATAACAGACAAACAGTTGATCTGATTTTCGCCACAGGGCAGCTCTGTGGACGTACGCATCTAAAGCCCTCACTGGGCAGAGCAGATTCAGCTTTTCCTGATCCGAATTCCCAAAGGGAGGAGGGTAAAAGGCCTGGAGCACAATAGGGCCTGGGACATTGGTGGGGACCTTCGGCACATAGCCAGGTCTAGCATGAAGGAATGCCTTCACCATTCCTGGGGCAAATTCCAGGTAAGATGGAGCAACTGAAAGTGCTTGTAAATCTCCTGTCCTTTTCAGGGAAGTGATAGCGAGTAGGAAAATAGTTTTTAGAGTGAGGAATTTTTCTGGAACCTCCTCTAATGGTTCGAAGGGAGCCTCGGCTAACCCTTGCAGTACCACGGCCAAGTCCCAGGCCGGAACCCTTGTGCGCACTGGAGGCCTCAACCTCAGTGTACCACGGAGGAAGCGTGTGACGAGGGGGTCTCGTCCAACCGAGGAATCCCCCTCAAGAGGAGCATGATAGGCTGAGATAGCCGCAACATAGACTTTTAAGGTAGAAGGGGATAAGCCTTCTGAGAATTTTTCTTGAAGGAATCTTAGCACAAAGCTTATGGAAGAGTGGACAGGGTCCGTATCATTTTGTCTACACCAAGTAGAGAATAAATTCCATTTATAGGAATATAGCTTCCTCGTGGAGGGAGCTCTGGAGTTAAGGATGGTCTCCACAACCTCAGTTGGGAGACCAGCATCTATGAACCTGGCCCCCTCAGAGGCCAGGCCCATAGCTTCCACAGTTCTGGGCGAGGATGTATTATCGTGCCGCCCGCTTGCGACAGGAGATCCTGTCTGAGGGGAAGCTCCATTGGGGAGCCGTCTAGTAGGGACACTAAGTCCGAGAACCATATCCTGGTTGGCCAGAACGGGGCTACCAGTATCAGGCTGGCCCCCTCCTGGCGTACTTTCTCCAGAACCCCCGGGAGCAGAGCGAACGGGGGAAATGCGTACAGACGTAGCCTCGGCCACGTCTGTACCATGGCATCCAGACCCAAAGGTGCTGGATGTGTTAGGGAGTACCAGAGTGGACACTGGGTTGACTCTCCCGATGCAAATAGGTCGACTTCTGCTTGACCGAAATTTCTCCATATGAGGTCCACCACTTCCGGGTGGAGCTTCCACTCCCCGGGCCTTGGCCCCTGTCTCGACAGGGCGTCTGCTCCCACATTTTGATACCCTGGGATGTAAGCTGCCTTTAGCGAGAGCAGCTTCCCTAGGGACCACAGACCGCAGACCCCCCTGATGGTTTATGTATGAGACCACCGACATGTTGTCCGTGCGGACCAACACATGGTGGTCTCTCAGGTCTGGGAGGAAGTGTTTCAGTGCTAGAAATACCGCCATCATCTCCAGCCGATTTATGTGCCAGGAGAGCTGATGGTCCTCCCATAGACCCTGAGCTGAGCGACCACTCATGATCGCCCCCCAGCCCGTGAGGGAAGCATCTGTCGTAAGCATTACACGACGACCAGAAGTCCCCAGCACAGGTCCCCCGCATCGTGGTGGAGTCCCAGACTACACCCAGATAATTGGCAGTCTGAGCCGGAACTAGCACACTCTTTTTGGCATTGAGCCTCAGCCCAAGCCTTTTCATGTGGGACAGGACAGCATCTCGATGCTGAGCTGCCAGTTGCTCTGATTGAGCTAGAATCAACCAATCGTCGATATAGTTTAGTACACGGATGCCCTGGAGTCTCAATGGAGCCAGGGCTGCATCCACGCACTTCGTGAATGTGCGGGGTGATAATGACAGGCCGAACGGAAGAACCCTGTACTGGTAGGCTTCGCCCCCGAAAGCAAACCTGAGGAACTTCCTGTGAGAAGGATGGATGGACACATGAAAGTACGCATCTTTCAGGTCTATCGCCACAAACCAGTCCTCGGACCTGATCTGTGGGATAATCTGTTTGAGTGTAAGCATCTTGAATTTTAGCTTTTGTATAGAGCGATTTAGCACACGTAAATCTATGATAGGACGTAGTCCCCCATCCTTCTTTGGAACGATGAAGTAGCGGCTGTAAAAACCTGACAGCTTGCTGGGAGGAGGAACCCTTTCTATAGCTCCTTTTTGCAAAAGTATCACAACCTCTTGTTCCATCACCAGAGACTGCTCGGGGGTCACCACTGTGGGAAGGACCCCATTGAACCTGGGCGGGCGAGACCCGAACTGAATTCTGTAACCCTTCTCTATAATGAGCAGCACCCATTTCGATATATTCGGTAGAAGTTTCCATTCTGCCATAAAATCTACTAAGGGAACCAGTCTCTCGAGACTGGCCTCTGGTGTTTTTTGAGCACTTGGCTCGGCTCTCTGAAGCGGCGCACCGGCAACAGATAGCCGAATCAAGTGACGGCCGGCCC
The DNA here is from genome assembly GCF_019924925.1 of Ctenopharyngodon idella. Taxonomy (NCBI): domain Eukaryota; kingdom Metazoa; phylum Chordata; class Actinopteri; order Cypriniformes; family Xenocyprididae; genus Ctenopharyngodon; species Ctenopharyngodon idella. The sequence goes on from NC_067226.1 coordinate 18,129,514, forward strand.
TCCTCGGAGGGTCGGCGGGGACCGCTGTGCCCTGACGCACACTGGATGGCAGGGTTAGCATAACGGTCCCCTGAGGGCGCCGAAGGGAAGCGGGTGCCAGATATTTTAACACCGGGCTCCCTCCGGAGGGGACCGCCCTCACTGGGTCCTGACCCACAGATGTCAGGACCGCTTTGAAGCCTTCTTGGCGATAATAACGGCCCGCAGGTCCGCTTTACCCCCAGAAGGCTTCTGCTGTGTGGACCGCCCCGACCCCCAGGTTTTCTGCGGAGGGGTACGAGTGGCCACACTAAACTTCTGTTGCGCTCTGTGGTGCGCAGAGGAGCTCGTAGACGGCCGAGGCTGCTCCCGCTCAGCAGCCCCGGGGGGAATTTTTGAGCGGCGGGGGAGGAACCTCTGGAACGCCGCAGATTGTTTTTTAGTCTCCTGGAACCTGTCGACAACCGACGTTACAGCGTCGCCAAACAGGCCCGCAGGAGACAGCGGCGCGTCCATAAGGGCAGTTTTGTCTCTGTCCCTTATGTCCAAGAGGTTCAGCCACAAGTGCCTCTCCGTGGCCACCAAGGCTGCCATAGAGCGACCCACTGACTTGGCCGTCTCTTTGGTGGCACGGAGAGCCAGGTCTGTTGCTTTCCTGAGCTCCTGGATGCACTCAAACGTGGCCTCCCCGCTCTCATCGATTTCCCCCAGCAGGTCAGCTTGATATGCTTGCAGCAGCGACATCGTATGTAAGCACGCTGCTGCCTGGCCTGCTGCCGCATAAGCCTTGCCCACCAAGCCTGATGTTGTCTTTAGGGGCTTAGTGGGCAGCGTCGGGGTTTTTAGGGACGATGCAGATTCGGGCGAGAGATAGCCCGCGAGCGTCTCTTCAACCCGAGGCATCGCCCCATAGCCATGCTGTTTCAGCCCCACTATATTACTATAGATCGATGTTTGGGGGCTGAACACTTTGTATTGAACTGGCCTTCTCCACGATCTCGACACCTCGGTGTGGAGATCGGGGAAGAAAGGCAAACCCCGACGCTGGAGTAGTGACCGGGCAGGGAGAAACCGTTCATCGAGCTTACTTTTCGGTTTCGTCTCAGCTCTCTCTGCTGGCCAGTCGATTTTTAACTTATCGACAGCCCTAGTCACTACCTCCAAGAGCTCCTCATACGCTGGGGAAGAGGATGGCGGTTCCTCCTCCCCAGCCTCGGCGCTCGCCGCATCAACCTCCTCGGAGGAAGAGAGGTGAAGCGCCGGTGTCTCTCTCTGGGGGGAAGAAACCGCAGCGCGTGCTTCCACCACCAGAGAAGAGACACTGGACCTGGCAGGTGAGGGACGAGATAAGGGTGGGCCCGTCTCCATCCCCTCTGCCAGCTCCATTTGTGAACCCCACGAATGGAGTCTGCGCTGTGCCTCAGCAGCAGCGGGACCCGATCCGCGGGGAACACCAGCCAAGGCACCCTCCTTATCAAAGAGTGCCCGGCGTGATCTTAATACTCTGAGGGTGAGCTTATCGCAATGCACACAGACAGCCCCCTCGAGAGCTGCCTGTGCGTGCTCAACCCCCAGGCAAACAACACACATTTCATGTGTATCCCCCGGTGTCAGGTATCTATCGCAGGGATGTACACATTTAACAAAATGCTGCTGTTTTTCCGCCATTTTCCCCGTGTCTTTTTATATATATATATATATATATATATACGGTGCTTGTGAAAACTCTTGTCCTCAGACAAAGAGATTTTAAACAGGCTACTTTCGTTGGTAGACAAACAACACCAAATAAGACACACAAGATAACATAGAGTGCTTGCTGAAGACAACAGAAGCTAGCGATCTCTGCGTCCGGGTATGCTTTATAGTTTCCTGGTCCGTGACGTCACCCGCCTCTGACGTCTCGCTACGCGATTGGTTAGATACATAAGTGCTTCAATGACGCAAACACGCAGAAGGTTCCCAATGCGTTATACGCAGCGTCGACAGTTCCCACGAAAGGGAAGTCAAGATCTTCACAATTTAACATCACAAAGGCCTTTAGATTAGACTGACCAAATATGACCTTGATCTGATTAAAGTTCTAGGAGGAGGAAAATGGCAAAAACTTCAAAAATTTTGCAGAGAAAATTCAAAATATCTCACTTCCTGTTGGTTTATCAGATTTTGCACCCATGGACTTTTTTGTAGGTGTTGGGCTGTTACATGTGTCTACCGAATTTCATACCTGTACGTGAAACATAGCGCGAAGGGTGCTTAATTGAAATGTTGTACAGTGAATTTAGCTGACAGAGTCAATATGGTGGAATAAAAACAATGCCTTTTCACTGCAACTTCAAAGGAAGCAAGACAATGTTGAACGATAAAACAGTGTTTTATCATTCAACAGCTGGAAAAAAATCTTTCTGAAAGTGATCCCGTTATCTCGTTTATCGTTTATATCGGTTTTCTATATCGTTATCTTTATAGCTGTGGTGTGGATTCTGCTATTCTGTTATATTTTAAACGATTTTTTGAACTATATCTTTCTCGTTATCTTTATAGTTATCGTTCTTGGTGTGAACGGGCCTTTAAAGCTCTTTTAGAAGGATGTCATATGACAGTTCATGCAGTATGATTCTTAGAAGGAAGAACAGATTTCCTCCACACAGGGGTTCTCTCTCACGCACACAGACACACACCAGTGAAAGAACACGAAGAAACAGGAAGAAAAGTCACCTTCATCCTTTATACTCCCTCTGGGTAAAGCAGCAACATTCGTCCTCTTTCCTTTCGCTTTTCAATTTTTCTTTCCTCACAAACATCTCTCCAATGCACCCACCCTCCTTTCACTTCTGTTAACCCCCATAACACATTCCTCTTTTCATCCTCTCACATCCTTATATCTTTGAGACGGCATAAATGCGTCATGAAGCGTGTTTGGGGGTGAGGATGGAGATGCGGTGCCAATCTGCATGCATAATTCCCTGTTATATCAGCTGAGCAGATGGGCCAGATCCTGTCCCTGGTGATTGACCTATCTAAGCGTTGTGTGTTTTTTAAAAAATTTTTATCACTCCTTCTCTTTCATCTGTTATCCATTCGTCATTCCACTTCTATTTGGAGTGGTTTTCACTCTGGTTTCTTTTTTTTTTCTTTTTTTTTAATATCCTATATATAATTTTTAGTCAGCTGTTTGGTGGACATCTAGTGGAGGAAAATGAAACCAAGGCAGTAGACACTCCGTCTCCAACATTCCCTTCTTCCTCTTTCTCTATGCCTCCTTCCTGTGTGCGCTGTGTGCTGAATGTAGGTCTTTACGCGCCTACAGCCATCAGCAGCAATCAGTTCTGCCCCAGTTACTAAGGCATCACATAAGTACACATTCATAACATGCAGCATGTACATGCAGAACATAGATTCATGCACAATCATGAATACACACATACTATATATGCGCACACGCACACACACACACACACACACACACACACACACACACACACACACACACACACACACACACACACACACACACACAGTTATACCATCCATCCAAAACATTGTTATACTAAGTTTGTTTGGCTTTGCTATGTTTTGCAGAATCAGGCTAATTCATTTAGTTAAAGCTTCATATGCAGAAATACAGCAAAAACATTATTTTTTTTTTTTTTTCTTGTGAAAATGCATTAATATGGATTTTGGGAGTGGCATTCTTATACATACAGTTGCACTTATAAATTTGCACACCGCTTACATAATCTGTTATTAAAGTAAATTAAATTAAAATAAAAATGAAAAATTGTATATTAATATTTAAAAATATTCCTCAAGACAAAATAATAATTTCATTTATATAAACTATCCTGTTCAAAAATTTGGTTACACTTTATTTTAAAGTGACATTGTTACAGTGTAATTACACAAATATGTACTGAGTAAAATTAATAAACTACATGTACTTACTATAGGGTTAGGGTTTGGTTTAGGGCTAGATGCTTGTAATTATTCATAACGTATTGTTAATAATACAATAAGTAAATGTAACGTGTAACTGTAACGAAGACCAGCTAGTAAGAGCTGTGCGAGTAAACCTCACTCCCCTGGCCTCAAGAGGCGCACTAGTTACTGACAGTAGAGGCTGTGGTCTTTAGTGTCCATGTTAGCACGCTCACATCTGGAACACTGCTTGGAACAGTGCGAGCAGAACCGGAGGGGTTACGTAACTATACGTCATCTTAAAATAAACTGTACATAAACATATCTTTGGTATTTAATGTTGTGTGTTGTCTCCTTGAGGATCAATGACTGTTTACAGCCTTTTGGGATGCGTATGAGTGTCTCAAGTGTCCTTAAGTTTCAAAACTGTGCCATGTGGGGAAAAACAGCATACTGGAAACCTCACCCCCCACCCCCAAAATTTTGTCAATAACTAATGCACAACAAAAGGTTAAGAACCAAGAGTGAGTCAACTTTTAAATAGGATAGAGATGCACCAATACTAAATTTCTCTGCCGATACCCGATTATTCAGAATGATATCTGCCATATAGTTCCGATATTCAATTTTCTTAAAGAAAAAAAACAAAAAACTCTCCCATCTAATACTGTAAACTAAAACTGTAAACTAAAAATGATTATATTCAACTGTTAGCCTATTTATTTTCAGGTATAATAATTACACTCAAAAATTGAAATGTTTGTAAATATCTCACTTGTACATAAATACTTTTATGGCAAATTTATTCAAACATATATATATATATATATATACACATACATAATTAACAGTAAATAAGCTCAATTAATGTTTTTCATATCTATTTTATATTTTTATAGCTTTTTTTAAAAGCTTTTTTTTTTTTTTAGTTGGTTCTTATGTTTAATTGGATCTGAAAATGGGTTATGTTGGTATCTTCTGCAGGATTAGTGTGTCTCAGCTGAAACACTGTTTGAGCAATTACAGTGGGTATGGAAAGTATTCAGACCCCCTTAAATTTTTCACTCTTTGTTATATTGCAGCCATTTGCTAAAATCATTTAAGTTCATTTTTTTTCCTCATTAATGTACACACAGCACCCCATATTGACAGAAAAACACAGAATTGTTGACATTTTTGCAGATTTATTAAAAAAGAAAAACTGAAATATCACATGGTCCTAAGTATTCAGACCCTTTGCTGTGACACTCATATATTTAACTCAGGTGCTGTCCATTTCTTCTGATCATCCTTGAGATGGTTCTACACCTTCATTTGAGTCCAGCTGTGTTTGATTATACTGATTGGACTTGATTAGGAAAGCCACACACCTGTCTATATAAGACCTTACAGCTCACAGTGCATGTCAGAGCAAATGAGAATCATGAAGTCAAAGGAACTGCCTGAAGAGCTCAGAGACAGAATTGTGGCAAGGCACAGATCTGGCCAAGGTTACAAAAACATTTCTGCTGCACTTAAGGTTCCTAAGAGCACATTGGCCTCCATAATCCTTAAATGGAAGACGTTTGGGACGACCAGAACCCTTCCTAGAGCTGGCCGTCCGGCCAAACTGAGCTATCGGGGGAGAAGAGCCTTGGTGAGAGAGGTAAAGAAGAACCCAAAGATCACTGTGGCTGAGCTCCAGAGATGCAGTCGGGAGATGGGAGAAAGTTGTAAAAAGTCACCCATCACTGCAGCCCTCCACCAGTTGGGGCTTTATGGCAGAGTGGCCCAACAGAAGCCTCTCCTCAGTGCAAGACACATGAAAGCCCGCATGGAGTTTACTAAAGATGGTGAGAAATAAGATTCTCTGGTCTCTGGTATGTGTGGAGAAAACCAGGCACTGCTCATCACCTGTCCAATACAGTCCCAGCAGTGAAGCATGGTGGTGGCAGCATCATGCTGTGGGGGTGTTTTTCAGCTGCAGGGACAGGACGACTGGTTGCAATCAAGGGAAAGATGAATGCGGCCAAGTACAGGGATATCCTGGACGAAAACCTTCTCCAGAGTGCTCAGGACCTCAGACTGGGCCGAAGGTTTACCTTCCAACAAGACAATGACCCTAAGCACACAGCTAAAATAACGAAGGAGTGGCTTCACAACAACTCCGTGACTGTTCTTGAATGGCCCAGCCAGATCCCTGACTTAAACCCAATTGAGCATCTCTGGAGAGACCTAAAAACGGCTGTCCACCAACGTTTACCATCCAACCTGACAGAACTGGAGAGGATCTGCAAGGAGGAATGGCAGAGGTGTGAAAAATCCAGGTGTGAAAAACTTGTTGCATCTTTCCCAAAAAGACTCATGGCTGTATTAGATCAAAAGGGTGCTTCTACTAAATACTGAGCAAAGGGTCTGAACACTTAGGACCATGTGATATTTCAGTTTTTCTTTTGTAATAAATCTGCAAAAATGTCAACAATTCTGTGTTTTTCTGTCAATATGGGGTGCTGTGTGTACATTAATGAGGAAAAAAAATTTACTTAAATGATTTTAGCAAATGGCTGCAATATAACAAAGAGTGAAATATTTAAGGGGGTCTGAATACTTTCCGTACCCACTGTACATGAGACATGATACATTTAGGTAAGTTGTACTGTATCTTTCAACATACCTTTTAATGATAATGCATGTTTTTTTAGCAATAGCTTGTATGTGGAAGAAAAGACTCGCGCTAGTGCCGCTTGAACTGAGGTGCTACAACGATCTGTCACGTCACATTAAAGAGCATCAAACCATCATTTATTGTTTGAATTTTGTGATAAAATGGACAGAATTTGAAAGCTGAGACGTTGTTTCTTATTATTTAGAAGTATCAAAGCTCTTTTTGATTATTGTATGGGAGGATCACTACAAATAATGTTTGGTGTAGGGAAAAACCGCGGACCTGGCAACCCGGGCTTGAACTATGGGTGATGAGATAGTGCCTACTTTAACATAGCTATTTTTTAAAAAGCTGTTAATACATTATGGTCGCAAATTTAACTTCGACAGTCCTAAATTCAACACGAGATATTTTCTTTACATACAGAATGAATTGCAGTCTGACACATTTTCCCACCTCCTTTTTGTTTGACAGGATAAATTGGCCCTGATCATCCGATAGGGATAATAATTGCTTTTATATAACCTACCGATTATTGGCCGAAACATTGGTGCATCTCTATAATAGGATCATTTGTATCTTGGAAAAAATATGTTGCTATATCTATGACAAATAGTTATAAAGAGTTAGGCTTTTTCTCTTTCCATGCCCTGTGTTTGCAGTACAAGAGCTTTCCACACTTTGATGACATGACCTTATCATTACCCCCTCTGAGGGTCATCCAAGATGGAGAGAGTGAACCTCAGAGGTGAGGGATCAATGTAAGGATGGAAAGGGGGAGTCTACTTTGCCCACTTGCTCAGCCTGGTTCTTAACTGCCTCCCATGGGAGAAATTAAAGGAAATGGCAGGGTCTCTCTCTCTCTCTCTCTCTCTCTCTCTCTCTCTCTCTCTCACACACACACACACACACACACACACACACACACACACACACACACACACACTTATTAAACAAGAAATCATGTGAAGAACACATCTATCACATCATATGTGTGTGCATCAATAACCAGCATCCCCCTCTGTTAAATAAATCATGGACAGGGATCCCCTCAGTGTGCATATAACACAATGCTCGAACATCTCATTTGCATGACATCCATATGTGCTTCTAATGAGGAAATAATTAACTAATCTTCATTCTTCATTGTGTAAAATGATAGAATTTTTAAGCATTTCGGTATTTTTGTGACTATTTTATTGATAGACATATTTAATGGATGTTGAATGTAAAAAAATAAATAAAAATTTCACAGTTCACATTCACCAACACCCAAATTCACCAACACATCTTACTACTGCCACCACATGTTCTCCCATATCTGCCTCAAATAACCAGTTTTGTTTGAATTCCAGCATCCAATTTCTTTCATTTTTTAATAATCCAGTTGGTTCTTATGTTTAATTGGATCTGAAAATGGGTTATGTTGGTATGGTATCTTCTGCAGGATTAGTGTGTCTCAAAACTGGCTCACTGAGGGGATATGTATTACACTTCAGTGGTTAAGATTGTGTAGAAAGGAATCATGTTTAGAGAATTTTATAGTTATTTTGGTTAAGTGATTATCAGTAAAATGCATGAAGAGGGGGTAATGATTCTGTATAATGCTGAACACATGCACTGAAAAATGTAATGAAAATGATGTATCCTGGTGTCATTTTAATTATTAGACTTCTCAGCAGAAAGTGGAGTGTAGGGATTATAGAGTGTTAATCCTACTTAGAAAAGCTATGACACTGAATGTTTACATTATATAATGTTTCCTTAATCATATTCAAAATGCATCAAAAGCACTAGTTTTGCTAGAGGTCTAGATGCACTCATAGTGCAGTTAACTTTTTACGTTGTGTTGATGGGATGACACTAGAGGGCCCTAGGGAAAACTTCACAAACAGCTGAAACATATTAAGAGGTTTGTTGGTGCAGATGTCGGCAAGCTACTGCGTGCCGGGTAACAAGTGCACTCAGCTACGTCTTAAAGGGTTAGTTCACCCAAAAATTAAAATCCTGTCATTAATTGCCCACCTTCATGTTGTTCCACACCCATAAGACCTTCGTTCATCTTCGGAACACAAATTAAGATATTTTTGATGAAATCCGAGAGGTATCTGACTACTTCATAGACAGCAATTTAACCACCACTTTCAAGGTCCATAAAGGTACTAAAGACATTGTTAAAAAAGTCGACGTGACTGCAGTGGTTCTACCTTAATTTCATGAAGCGACGAGAATACTTTTTGTGCGCAAAAACAAAACAAAAATAATGACTTTATTCAACAATATCTTCTCTTCAGTGTCATTCTCATACGCTGTTTATGTTCAGCGCTTCCAGGTTCTACGTCAGAACGCCGGCTCATTTCATCGAGCCACATACCTCTCGGATTTCATCAAAAATATCTTACTTTTTGTTCCGAAGATGAACGAAGGTCTTACGGATGTGGAACGACATGAGGGTGAGTAATTAATGATATAATTTTCATTTTTGTGTGAACTAACCCTTTAACCTTCCCAGTGCCCCATGTAAGCCATGTATTCCTTTGTACCACGCGGGGACAGAAAGGAAAGTACTTGTAATGGGAATACGTCACTTTAGCTGTTTCTTGACTTTTTCTTTTTTTAGTCATAAAAACCTATTAGCTGAGCAGACCAGGAGTCAGCGCTAGGGAAAGTGTTCTTTTCTTAATCATCACCTGTTGGGAAAGAGCAGGTTCAGTCAACTCTGGGTCTTCCTAGGGTACTTGGCGCTAGCCTGACCGATGGGTGGCATCACCTTCCTGCTTGGGGGTCTATGCTGAGGGCTCGGGCTGTGGTGGAGCTAATCTAGCTGCCACAGGCGGACACCCTCAGCAACGGGCAGATGGAGCACGGGACCTTGGTGGCCTGTAGGTATATGTCACACTGAGGCAAGATGTGTTTTATCGCCTCTTTCTGCTTCTTGACTGCCGAGAACTGCCGATTTGCGACAGTGTCGCCAAAGAGGCCACCCAGCAAGACTGGAACTTTATTGGCGTCCCGCATTTCAGCAAGATTAAGCCAGAGATGTTGCTCCTTGACGACCATAGTGGACATCACCTGGCTGAGAGCCTGCACCATGACCTTGGAAGTCAGTTGCTGAGCGCAGTTCACGATTTCGCCAGCTCTTCATGCACTTCCTGGAAGAAAGGCACTGTGGTGGGCCGGGGCAGGGCGTAGCGATGAGTCACAAATGCAATTCATCCTCATCTTGAGCCCCGATTGAGAAATTAAGTTCGCCATGAGACGAATCACCTAACTCATCCAAAAACTCAACTGGGCGAAACCAGCATGACAAGAAATGGGAGGCCCTTGGGGATTGACCCGGCGGGAATGGTCCCATTGTTGTCCCCATTTCGCCCTCAGTGTTTGCTGCTGCAGCCTTGTGCATAGCAAAAGGACCAGGAAGGGGAGCAACTGAATTGACTCTCTCTCTGTGACCAGAAAAGAGAGTCATGCCATGGTCACGTTCCCACAGTGAGGACATGAGTCATCCACAAATGCTGTCTCAGTGTGGTTACGACCCAAACATGTAAGACAGAAATCATGGCAGTCAAAAGACACTTTCCACCTGTGTTTTGCTCTTTTAGAGGAACGCATGCTCTATTAGATCGCTGAAGCGCCCAGGGAAAGCTCTCTGCACTTATCCGTGATACCGCTACAATGGAGCGATTATGTAGACAACTGCTTGGCTCCAAAGAACAAATCTGAATGAGTGGATGCACGTCATCTCTTTTTATACCTGTATGTCTGGGGGAGTGGCGTATGCAAATTCCACTTGCCAATTCTCATTGGCTTTTTGTCAAAGTCTCAGAGGTGCAACCCCTAGTGTCATCACATCGACACAACGTCGAACTGACTGACAGACAGCGGACCATATTTTGCCACAACTGTGTTCATGTTATTGGTTGTGTTTTTGCTCACATTGTTTTTGGGTGAACAAAGCTGTTGCCTCAGCAGAGAGCTTGATGTTCTGTTGACGGCATGACCTAGATAGATAAGTATGCCAGTGTATGAAGTCACAGAGCCTCTGATCAACAACAGCAATAAAAGTGTAAAACATATGAAGAAAGAAAGAAAGAAAGAAAGAGAAGGAAAGAAAGAAGTGGTGAACAAGACTGGTGGAGAATTTGAAGTTAGTGGAGAATTTGGAGAGCACAACATGAGCACCAGAACAAAAAAGTGAAAAAAGTGGAGACACTATACTTCTTACCCTGTCCCATCCACTCCTTCTCTGTCTCTTTCTCTTGTCCTCTTTCTCACTTTCCCCTGTGCTCCAGCCTTTGAATGCATCTCCTCCTCCTAATGAGCAAAGGCTGAGGGCCAATAGCCCTCTCCATATTCAATGAACTCTAAAATAAGCTGAATTTCAATACGATCCTCAATCTCTCTCTTTCTCTTTCTCACATCCTTCAACCCTAGTCCGTCCTCCTGTGGTGTTAAAAAAGAGAAGCAATTCAACTTTAATTTACTTTTCAGTCTCTCTCTCTCTCTTTGAGAAGCACATCATTTTTATTCTTTAAATTATTTGAAAATATATGAAGAAAATAGATGGTTTCATTATGATCACTAATGAGAAAAACCACCCTACGATAGGTAGTATGTTGTCCTGCAGACAGAGCCTTTTCATTCTATTTTAATCACCAAAGAAGAAGAAAAAGAAGAAAAGTAAGTTTTAGAAACTGATCTTAGGACTTCTATTCTGGCCTACAGGGAAGATCTCACTAAAGACTGGGTTTAAACGAAGGTTTCTGGTACCTATAGCTCTAATTAAAGCACTCATTAGAGACTTCAAATCTCCCATTTCACTGTGAATCCTTGATGAGTAACCTTGGCCACTGAGTGCTTTAAATAGCTGGAAGATGTCATCTACTCAAACTAGTGGGAAATCTGTTTGTGTGATCCTGTGTCTGTGTGCAGAGCACCTGGTTTTAATGATAAGGAGAAATTTGTCCTCTCTTGTCTTTTTGTAACCTTCTCAGCAACTTTCTCATAAAGTCATTCTAGTTTGATCAGCCTTATGTAAATGATATAAAGAAAGCACCTTCTGGTGCTGCCTAGCTGTGAGTAAAGTTACTCCCAGATGAATGTGAAGGGCAAAGCTTTTGTCTGGTTATTTTGTGTGTGTCAGGTCTGAGATCTGTTTTGACTAGGAGAAGAGTTGCAATAATAAGTTTAAATAGTATTGAGGAATAAAACTTTCCTTCATCTTTTGAGATAAAAGAGCTCACTATACTATGGAAACATACAGTAACTCTCTCAGAAAAAACACTATTTATTATTAACCAAGCTACAAAAACATCTCATTCCAAAATACTTTGATTTCTGACATCAAAAACAGTCAAATATGACCACGAACAGATACTATTATTGCTAAACACCAAGATAATTAATGATGAGAGTAAAATGTGGTAAAGTCAGTCAAGCCTGTGCGTAGCACCTGCTGCTCTCTATATCCTTCTAAGAGCTAAACATTAGAAAAATGGTTTATTTTTAACTATCATTTCAGTCTGACCTTAACAGTTTGAGTGGCACATTTCAGTGGTTTGTGCACCTGTCACAATAATGCAGATTTTGCGCAGAGTCTGGACAGCCTGTTATATTCTGAGCTTTAGAGAGACTACTAAAACTAAATTAATGCTCAGAAAAGCTAAATCTAAATAAAATAGAAAAGTAAAAGACATAAATTAATTAATTAAATAACATGACATAACTACACTCTATTTTGCAGCTCTCTGACATACAGTATGGCACAATAATGCTTTGGGTGACTCGGGTTCATGTCCTGGCTTATCCTGTTCCGATTGCTTCCTATCTGCTCTCACTGATCTATCAAATAAAGGCTAAAAGCACTTATGCACCCCCATACCATCAGAGATTCTGGCTTTTGAACTGAACGCTGATAACACGCTGGAAGGTCTCCCTCCTCTTTAGCCCGGAGGACATGGCGTCCGTGATTTCCAACAAGAGTGTCAAATTGGCAATTCAGACATTTGGACTCGTCTGACCATTGAACACTTTTCCACTTTGAAACAGTCCATTTTAAATGAGCCTTGGCCCACAGGACACGACAGCGCTTCTGGACCATATTCACATATGGCTTCCTTTTTGCATGATAGAGCTTTAGTTGGCATCTGCAGATGGCACGGCAGGTTGTGTTTACCAACAGTGGTTTCTGGAAGTATTCCTGGGCCCATTTAGTAATGTCATTGACTCAATCATGGCGATGAGTGATGCAGTGTCGTCTGAGGGCCCGAAGACCACGGGCATCCAATAAAGGTCTTCGGCTTTGTCCCTTACGCACAAAGATTTCTCCAGTTTCCCTGAATCTTTTGATGATGTTATGCACTGTAGATGATGAGATTTGCAATTTGACGTTGAGGAACATTGTTTTTAAAGTATTACACAATCTTTTTACGCACTCTTTCACAGCTCTGCCCATCTTTACTTCTGAGAGACTCTGCCTCTCTAAGACATCCCTTTTATAGCTAATCATGTTACAGACCTGATATCAATTAACTTAATTAGTTGCTAGATGTTCTCCCAGCTGAATCTTTTCAAAATGTCTTGCTTTTTCAGCCATTTGTTGCCCCCGTGCCAACTTTTTTGAGACCTGTGGCAGGCATCAAATTTGAAATGAGCTCATTTAGTGTGTAAAATTTCTCCGTTTAAACATTTGTTATGTTATCTATGTTCTATTGTGAAAAAAATATTGGCTCATGTGATTTGAAAGTCTTTTAGTTTTCATTTTATTGACATTTAAAAAAAATAAATACAAAAAAAACATCCCAATATTTTCAGAATTTCAATTTAGTGGCTAGTTTAATCAAAATCCACTCAAAAGCTATCAAAGACCAATTCCAGAGACAGTATAGAAGTTTAGGGTTCAGTGTCATGCTCAAGTAAACAAATGTATGAGCGCTTTTAAAATCTCATGACCTTTCCGGTTGCTGCTTGGTGTCTCAGTATTTCACCAGGACAGAGAGAGTCAACTGTACTACAGTCAAACCCACAAACCCCTTTGAGGTGAAAGAAAATACCTCTGTTTTCCCCATTTACTCCATATCATTCTTTCCTCTCAGCTCCCCATCAGAAAACGGGGAACTTTTCCATGGAACACAGCACAGGTCTTTAAAAGCAAGAGGAAAACATTTGAAATTGCAACTGCTGCTTCACACACACATGCTTTTTCTCCCTGTGTTGTATTTTCCACAAGTTACCTCATAATCAGAAATTAATAATAAAAATATTGAATAGGTTTTAGATAAATTCAGCTCAATGGTAATTCAGGCAATGGGAATCCACACCATTTGTAGTGGAACAAATGTGGATATTAGTCATGTGTTTTCCAAATAGTGACCCCACATGCTATCTGACAACAATCCACACTGGTTTCAACATGTTCCATGCGGACATGGAAATAATGGATGCATGTCAAAGCACTTTGACTAACCAAATCCGTCTTATTCTCATCATAATGTCACCATGATGGTAGTTTTAGGATCTTAATCACACTAGCTTATTGAATCCACAGTGTTCATGAGTCACAATTTACTCTGATGTGTCATATCCATTAATATCCATTCAACTGACTGCCCTAAAAGCAAAACTTTCTGTTGTGTGGAGATGTGGCATGTTTCATTCTCTACTATTTTTGCTTTATATAAGTGTTTATCAGATGTAAGCTTTCACAGGGTCCTGTGCTTCTCCTGTTTCTGAAGACTCAGCAATGGTGTACAGTTACTTACATGTCTTAACTGCGGTCAGTCTGTCACTTAGACAGCTTTATGATGTTTTGGCTTTAAAAAGTCGCCCACGTTCATCTTCCTGTTGATATTTGTTTTCTGCCTTGGCCATGTAATCAGACAAGAATAGTGGAAATCCACACTGGATCCAGGTCTGCTTAATTTGTGGTCAGTGTTTTGTTCTCTAACTATTCTGTGTGGTCAGAAATCGTGTTGGCGGTTTTTTAATGTAGTTAGTTTACGTACTTCAGTGCTGACGCACGCACAAAACCACACACATATTTTCTCTTGTTGCTCATTAGGAACGTGACAAACCAGAGACAGCCCCATATGAACGGGCGGCTGCTGACACAGGAAGAGGGGTTCAGGTCAAGCAGTTCTGTACTGAAGCCAGATTTAATCTGACACTGAATTAACATTCAGTATTGTTCATCATACAAAAAAGTGGCTTAGAAAGACTTGGAATATAGCACATAAGTCATATGAACCACTTTTGGTGCTCTTATTGTGCTTCGTTGGAGCTTCACAGACACAGTCACTATGAACAGGAAGATACTTCAAAAAAAAGAACTATTCCTCTGACGACAGCCTTTTGGGGTTTATTCCACTAGGCGTAACTAGAGGCAGAGAGATGGGAGCATTAGCCCCTGTAATAATAATGAAAGGCCACAGCTGCACACATAGAGTTACAAATAGCTTTTATATAAGGCACAGCCACAGATAGTCATAAATAACGAGTAGTTTACAGAATATCACCTTCCACATTGCTGATCATGTCTATCAATGCAAAGTGTGCTATCATGCTAACAGTAGGACATTATGATCCCAGAGTGACAACACACACACACACACACACACGCACAGGAACACTAAGCCATTCTCACACAAACATCATGAAGAGCAGCCAAGCCAAGGAGGCAGTGCTGTCTCCATGACAACTGCCTAGAATGTGAAGATCAGCATCAGCATGCTTGTCCACATCTCTGCTGCTCTCTGCCTCTCTCTCGCTTCCTCTTGGACCATCTCTTTCCCTCGATCTGTCAGTCTCTTCATCTCCCACTGGATGAAGATGTTTCTTCTGGATCACTGTGCAGCACAGCAGACATCAGAGAGATGTAGTGTGTGAGTATAAGAGGAGAACAGTTATGCAGTTCATGTGATAGGAAATGTTGTTCATGTGTAGTAAAACAGATTTAGGTATGAACCTGAATTCACATTTTAATAAACATGAATATATATTTATAAATAAATTATATAAATTTAGTAGGTCTGAACTATGAAAAAAAATGAAACACAAATTTAAATATATGAATATAAATCCATTATCTATAATATTAGACCATATATGAGTAATCATTCAGAAGTTTGGAGTTGGTAAGATTTTTTTAATGCTTTTGAAAGGAGTCTCTTATGCTCACCAAAGCTGCATTTATTTTATTTATTATTAGCTGCATTATTATTACCATTTTCAATTTGAATATATTTTAAATGTAATTTAATCCTGTGATGGCAAAGCTGAATTTTCAGCATCATTACTATTAGGGTCACGTGATCCTTCAGAAATCATATGATGATTTGGTGCTCTAGAAACATTTTTTATTATTATCGATGTTGAAAACAACTGTGGTGCTTAATATCCTTGTGAAAACCATGATACATTTTCTTTCATGATTCTATGATGAATAGAAATTTCAAAAGAACAGCATTTATTTTACATGGAAATATTTTGTAACAATGTCAGTCTTTATTGTCACATTTGATCAATGTATGCATCCTTGCTGAATAAAAATATTGTATCACTGCAAACTTTTGAATAGTAGTGTATCTGTATGAGAATTCCAAATGTACAAATAAGCAAATGTTCACATCTTCCAGGAAGTCCTCAGTCAAGGGAAAGAAATGTAAAAAAATTGCACATCTGGCCCACCCCAAACAATTCTATTACTGTTATCAGATTTTCTCTGATCGTTTTTTTATTCATCTGCACCTGTGCCTTTTTAGGCTGTGAATGAGAATCAAGCAGTGAACAATTTAAAACTGCTTGCACCTGTGGCTGCACCTGTGCCTTGAGACATCTCGATCGCCAACTGGCCACTGTGACCCTGGAGGGCAAAGAGGTAAGGGTCATGCCCTCTGGAGTGTAGGATGTAGATCATAGTATTGATATAGAATGAATGCATGAATGAATGAATGAATGAATGAATGAATGAATGAATAATAGACAGACAGGCAGATAGATTTATTAAAATTATTTATTTTTAAAGTCATGTTCTCAGCACAGGACAGTGGAACACCTTAATGGACAAAAGTCTGAGAAATCTAATTCTAATTCTAGATCAACTCTAGATGGGACACAGCATTTTATTCTCATGGTGTTTTAGAATGATATTTTTAAATGCCAAAAGGAACCCTCTATTGCAAGAACATGTTTTTTTTTTTTTTTTTGGTTTAGGTTTGCCATACCTAGGCTATTTAAATGTTGAGCAGCTCATTTTGTTTTCCAAAGCTGTAGGGTTTTGCTCCCTCAGGTCTAGTAAGTTTGTAGGACGGAGTGAAGTGGTGGCAGATTTTGCTGAAGCCCCTCCCCCTTTCCCACGATCATTTAGTAGCCCTCTGTCCTGAAGAGAGGCTTCCTCAAAGAGGCACAGCTGAACTCTAACCCTATTACCCTCGGTTTCCTGCATGGGCTTTAGTTTACAAACACAGGGGGATGGAGGGGGTGTAGAAGACACTTCCACAATTCACACATGTTTCCGTTTCTCACTTAGTCATTCTCACACAATATACACAGCAAAAAGACCACCTCAAAAGTAATAAAGAGGAGGCTAAACAAATAGGACTTTTTATTATCAGATAAAAAATATAATACCTTCCAACTTTGTCCAGTAAATACAGCATGAAATGGAACTTCTGCATGACAATAACATTACAAATGAATATTTCAAAGTAAAAAACACAGAAACAGAAACAGCATTCTTATAAACGAGAATGTAGCAGAACTGTCACTCCTGGAAAAACAAAATGTTGACCTTTAAGCGCAAGACTGTAGTATATGCCTGAAACTTTTACAATGATTCAATGCTGCTTCAAAGCTGTGTTTTAAACAGCACTTCTTGTGTACTACTTAGTACTAAAGTAAGTACACACTCTCCACACAGCACAACAGCAGCATCTGTGGACATCTTTCATTGCTTTGATACAAAATGCATTACATAACCACATCTTTTAATTGTCACTAACTCTTTTCTTACTTAAACTTAACCATCAGCCAACTCAGCATCAATCAACAAGCATTTTTTTCTTAAAAAAAAAAGAAAAAGAAATTCCAAACATTTCCAAATGTATCACATCATACAAATTCATTTGAAATCGCCACCTCGTAAAATAATTACGTTGTCTCAGCCTGAGATCAGGTTGGCAATTCAGACAGAATCCTATATTTGTGCAGTAATTATGTGTTGAGGAATATCCAAGATCTAAAAACAAACAAAAACTAATTCGACCAACCACAGTTAATTCCCTTATACAATGTTACCAGCTATTTAAAAGAGGCAGCTTTGTAATGGCATGTTATTTAATTTTTTTTTTTTTTTTTTTTTTTTTTTTTTTTTTTTTTTTTAATTAACATGGCTGACAGGGATTGAACAGACATGCCAAGACATTGTTCCCCAAGTGTATGAAATACCGTGTGATGTAAATGAGAACTGCCATTTCCTTACCTCTGGCAA
Source organism: Ctenopharyngodon idella (assembly GCF_019924925.1). Classification (NCBI taxonomy): domain Eukaryota; kingdom Metazoa; phylum Chordata; class Actinopteri; order Cypriniformes; family Xenocyprididae; genus Ctenopharyngodon; species Ctenopharyngodon idella. The sequence continues at coordinate 18,147,540 of NC_067226.1, forward strand.
ATATATACTGATTACATATATACAGGTGCTGGTCATATAATTAGAATATCATCAAAAAGTTCATTTTTTTATTATAAATTATTTTTAAAAATATAACTTTCATATATTCTAGATTCCCTACATGTAAAGTAAAACATTTCAAAAGTTTTTTTTTTAAATTTTGATGATTAGAGCGTACAGCTCATGAAAGTCCAAAATCCAGTATTTCAAAATATTAGAATATTTCCTAAGATCAATCAAAAAATGGATTCGCAAAACAGAAAAGTTCAAGTTCTTTAAAGTATGTTCTTTTGTGCACTCAATACTTGATCGGCAGGACATATTACAGCAAATGACTTGCTCCTAGCACAAATTACTGCATCAGTGAAGTGTGGCATGGAAGTGATCAGCCTGTGGCACTGCTGAGGCACTATTGAGCCTTCAGATCATCTGTATATTGTTGGATCAACTGTTTCTCACCTTTCTCTTGAAAATATCCCATAGATTCAGGTCAGGCATATTGGCTGGCCAATAAAGCACAGTAATATCATGCTCAGCAAACCACTTGGAAGTGGTTTTTGCACTGTGGGCAGGTGCTAAAGTCCTGCTGGAAAAGGAAATCAGCATCTCCATAAAGCTTGTCAGCAGATGGAAGCATAAAGTGCTCCAAAATCTCCTGGAAGATGGCTGCATTGACTTTGCACTTGATAAAACACAATGGACCAACACCAGCAGACGTCACGCCCCCCCCAAATCATTATTGACTTCAGAAACTTCACACTAGACTTCAAGCAGCTTGGATTCTGTGCCTCTCCAGTCTTCCTTCAGACTCTGGGACCATGATTTCAACATGAATTGCAAAATTTACTTTTATCTGAAAAGAGGACTTTCGACCACTGTTCACTGTCCAGTTCTTTTTCTCCTTAGCCCAGGTAAGATGCTTCTGACGTTGTCTCTGGTTCAGAAGTGGCTTGGTAGTCCTTTTCCTGAAGATGTCTGAGTGTGGTGACTCTTGATGCGCTGACTCCGGCTTCATTCTACTCATTGTGAAGCTCTCCCAAGTGTTTGAATGGGCTTTACTTGACAGTATTCTCAAGCTTGCGGTCATCCCTGTTGCTTGTGCACCTTTGCCTACCCAATTTCTTCCTTCCAGTCAACTTTGCATTTAATATGCTTTGATATACACTCTGTAAACAGCCACCCCATTCAGTAATGACCTTCTGTGACTTACTCTCTTTGTGGAGGGTGTCAATGATTGTCTCCTGGACCATTGCCAAGTCAGCAGTCTTCCCCATTAGTGTGGTTTCAAAGAACAAAAGATACCCGGAATTTATACTGTAGGGATGGTCATTTAATGAAACTCAAATGTAAATATTCTAATATTTTGAGATACTGGATTTTGGACTTTCATGAGCTGTACGCTCTAATCAGCAAATTAAAAAAAAAAAAAAACTTTTGAAATGTTTTACTTTACATGTAGGGAATCTAGAATATATGAAAGTTTCATTTTTTAAAATAATTTACAATAAAAAAATTAACTTTTTCACGATATTCTAATTATATGACCAGCACCTGTATACTGTTATGTTATTGCCTCTACAAAACTATGAATATTTTTATTAGTGTTGAGAAAAGTCAACCAATTGTCCAAGGTTGATTTTAGTGTAAAGAAGACAGCCATATTACACAAGGCTAATGTCTCATTGGAAAACATATTACATTGTTTTCCAGTGAGTCTGGTATTATTCAACCCAGACTCATTGGAAAAACATGCCTGTGGTGAGATTTCTGTAAAAAGATTTTGCTTGTTGCAGGTTTCACGGCACTTTCAAAGTGAAATGTCCAGTAAAACTAGAATGCGTAAACAAATGAACACGAATCTGGCAACATTTCATTATGTTGGTTAAGTATACAGCACTAAAAGGTTAATGCTCTATTGCATTTTGAAAATGTTTCAGATGGTCTTAGAGTGTTATTTTTGTAGTGTTGGTGGGATGTGTATAGGGGGAGGAAAAACAGGAGGTTATGTAAATGCAGACGCTCGTCATCCTCCACACACCTGTGATTGCTGGGTGATTCACACGGACTCAGCTGGCAGGTCCTTTCTCAGCTCACACACTTTTCCACCCTCACAGCCGCTTACACTGAATTCCAGTCCCTGGTTGGTTTGGAGCCATTTAGCTGTAAATAACCAAAGTTTGGATGATTAGCACAGCCCCTGCTGGCTGATGGTGCAACTACATTATCTGGCCTAAAAAAAAAAAAAAATGATGGCCATTGAAAATCTTTTTTTCTGGAAGATCATATTGCTTTTACTATATAAGTTTTAACAGCGACCAATTCTTTTTTGAGGCCTACTGTACTTTGTCACTCAGAAAACACTAAGTTTGAATGCTTGTAAATGGAGAAAGATGATTTTTGCTCCCAGATGTTGTAGTTTTGGCATCTACCGGGTAAGGTCCACAAGCCGCAGTTCAAACTCAGGTCACGCGAGCTGCCCACAAGGTTATCGGCACCGGCGATTGGACATTATTCTCAACTTGACCACAATGATTTATTCTCCATCATTCAATATTTTGCCTGTACATAAATGAACCTTTATGTTATGTCATCATAGATTAAACTATAAATCAAAATACTGCATATGAAGAAAAGGCTCAGCTCAGAAGAAAAGCTCTATGCCTCAGTAATGTACAGTGTCTTTGAGCAGACTGAGGCGGATTGCAGGCAACAACCATTTTAGGAGTGTTTGTGATTTGGTCTTGGTGGCTCTGGAGTCCTCTTGACTAATAATTTTTCACAGATTTAGAAGCTAATTTTAGCACTAAAATTCTTTGTGAAATACTCAGCAACACATTTAGGAATACTAAATTTAGGACTGATGTGCCTGTTTCTCCTATATCAGCAAATTAGGAGTTATATGCTTTTAGCCTTAAGATGTTATGTGAATATGGGCCCAGAACATTTATAGGCTCCTCCAGGCAATAATGGATCCTCATTTCATACATCCCACCTTCCATACACCACCATCTGGAACTAAAATACTGTTCCTAGCTTAGCAGTAACAAGGGCTTTGATGACATACTCTAATGGCTGTCACCATAAAAAGCACAGAAAAGCCATTGGGATATCCTCTTAACCCACAGCTCTCTTCCAGAATTTCAATGGACAGCTATAAAGTAATGTTGAATTCAATGTAGAATGAAATGGTACAAGTAAGTGTCAAGCAGTCCAAATTTAGATGTAATTAGCTCTAGCTTGAGAAGTAGGATTATATTAGTACACATTTGTGTAACTATTAATTAGCAATTTACACAAACTTTCACCTCAAGATGGGGAAAAAAAAAAAAAAAAAAAAAAAAAAATTCCAGCCCTGATCCTCATTTGGAGATTAGCAAATGCAGCACTTCCACCTAGTGGACAAGGAGAATTAATTCATGACAACCTCCCTATAGAGGACTTTAAGTGGAGGTATACAAACTTGCTGCTTTGCTAATGCATTAAATTACATTTAACAGGCCTCAAAGAAACAGATACAACAGGAATAATGCTTAAACACCTTTATTGTGCCCAGTCAAAAATTCAAACTTCACCCTTTTAAGCAAACTTGGCAGACAACGAGGTAGAATGACACAGGAGCTTGGGAAATAGCTCTGCATGGAATGCATATGGTCAGAAAGAAGGAAAAAAAAAAAAGACAGTCTTCAAGTTCTGAAAGTAATGTTATCCATTCAGACTTTCAACAGAAGATGATTAAAGTGACAATTGCATTTAGTCTGCTAAGGCTCTTGGTACATTCAAGGGAAGTCTATGGTTTTAAATACAAGCAGCCATATGGGCTCATACCCACAACACCTGCTGATGTACAATAAGTGATTAAAAACCTACCCCTTTACAAAGTGCAAATTAAAAAGTGCAATAAAACTACGTGCAGTCGATGGCCATTCTCATTTCTGGATTTATATTAAGTTGGTTTGAAATCTGATCGAGAGCGGTAAAAGCAATGCCTAGTGGAGGCACGCACTGAAATAAATCTGGATTGGCAATTAGATCTGCAGGGTTATGCGCAAACCTCTTCTTTTACCAAACAGAACACTGATAAAGGCAAAAATACTCCAAAAACATGGAGGAAAAAAAAAAAAAAAAAAAAGCGCAAAAATTAAAAAGCCGCTAGGTAGATTGCTATTCAACCTTTTTCATGCCATACCTTAAAACTGTTTCATGTAAAAAATTTATGAAAACTAAAACTGTGAAAAATGTCATGATGAAAATCTGGCTTTTGTAGTTGCATCTCAAACGTAAAAAACATTTTGAAAAAAAAAAAAAAAAAAAAAGCAGCTAGCGTGGAAAGGGGAAAACCAATTAAAGGCACTGTATGGCTTCCGTCTTTTAAACGAGACTTTTAGAATGATTTTTACCAAAACAAAATAGCAACCTATAAAAAGGGAGAAAAAAAAAAAAAAATCCTTCAACCATGGCCTGAAATCGCAACTTGGTCAAAAACTCTGGGTCTTCCCATCCACGGGCCCCAGCTAACCCATCTCACTGTGTACAGTGCCAAAGTGAACAAGCCAAACTAAAAAGAAAGTGCAACAGTGAACTTTCTACAGTGTTTCCCCATGCCCCAACTCCTGGGAGGGCCTTTTGAATGGGGGCCGACTCTAGAGCAGTGCCCCAAGGGCAGCAGGCGCAATGGACATCCAGGATAAGGCATCGTGCTGCCATGCGTGTTTCAGTTGGCATCCCGCTTCTTCTGGTTTCGCATCAGAGGGCGGTGGTTACTGAGGATGTCCATGGAGTGCTGCCTATGCCAGCAGGAGCGACAGTAGTATTTGAAGCAGGTCTGGGGAAGAAAAAAAAAAAAAAAAAAAAATATTAGACCTTCATTATACTGACACACGCAAATTAAGTTGATGAAAGGGAGAAGGGGAAAACAATTCACCTTGTCCCTGCAAAAGAATGGCCCAGGCTCACGACTGCATGCTTGACAGATGGCATCCTCCAGGTATGGGTCAATCTGAACCTAAAAAGGAAAACCATATCCATGAAGAAAAAAAAAATAAATAAAAAGCCTTGAGGAAAAATATTGAGTGGCATACTAAAGAGATCTACATGAACTGCAAGGCAGATATTGGCAAATGTGACTAAACGAAGTACCAATTGATCTAAAGTGAATGGATGTAAAGTTACAACAGCAAACAGATCTCTGAACGAGTGGTTTCCATGAGCAACGCTACTTTAAGTGGTCAGTTAAGCTACAGACTCAATGCATTTTACATAGTGTAAATCACTGGATTTGCACTTATCTACCAATAACGGAAAACCACAGAAGACCAAGTCAACTATAAAAGGCTTTAAAAAAAAAAAAAAAAGCCACTGCTGCACATTTGCTTGTAAACAGTTTCACCAATGAGAATGGTCACCCAGTATAAAAGCATATACAGTGCAGCATGCCAAAAGGCATTAGGTTAGTACTCCATTACTAACAATGAAAAAGCTTTAAAAATTTCTCTACCTTCTTTGTAAATTTGGGCGTCTTTATCTCAACAAATGCAGCACTCACAGCTTTCAGATAACTGCGTTGGTTGTTAAAGGTTACACGTCCAGATCCTGGAAAAAGAAAGAGGAAAACAATGTCAACATGTCAAACCACAATATCATAGTACTATTAGTTACAATCGGAGAGGGGAAAGAAAAAAATAATTGGCCACAAATTCTCACCAATGGGGTACTTGTGCTTGTCTGTGTCAATGCCTGCATACACAACTCCTCCGAACAGATCATTCATGATGCTTGCCAGGGCCTCAGCATTGAGCATGCCATGCAGAGCTCCTACAAACACAGTGTTCCTAGGGTCCAGCCTCTGAGAGGGGCAACTCACATAGTTACTGTCTGAAATCACCCAAGGGATCACCTGTGCCTGAAGGGCCAAGAAAAGACAAGTCGGCATGTCAAACACCAAGAAAGGGACAATATTTTACCATACAAATGCAGGTTGAGCCATTTAAAAAATAAAAAAAAAAAAAAAACCATTCTGGAAGCAGATCAACAGGCACTTTTCACCCACACAGTAAGCTTTTTTGGTACAATAGTTAAAGGGTTAGCTCACCCAAAAAAGAAAGTCACCTATTACTCCCCCTCATGTCATTCTACACCCCTAAGACCTTCGTTCATCTTCGGAACACAAATTAAGATATTTGATGAAATCCAAGGGCTCAGTGAGGCCTCTATTGCCAGCAATGTCACTGAACATCTCAAGATCCAGAAAGGTACTAAAGACATATCTGAAACCGTTCGTGTGAGTTCAGTGGTTCTACCTTATTATAAAGTGTAGAGAACACTTTGTGCACAAAAAAACAAAAAACAAAAAAACAAATAACGACTTTAACAATAACTAGTGACGGCCGATTTCAAAACACTGCTTCGAAGCTTTACAAATCTTTGGTTTTGAATCAGATGTTTGGATTGCTTATCAAACCACCAAACTGCTGAAATCACGTGACTTTGGTGCTCTGAACAACTGATTCGAAACAAAAGATTTGTAAAGCTTCGAAGCAGTGTTTTGAAATCGGCCATCACTAGATATCTTTAGTACCTTTCTGGATCTTGAGAGGTACAGTGACATTGCTGGCAATAGAGGCCTCACTGAGCCATCGGATCAAAATTATCTTCATTTGTGTTTCAAGGAAGGTCTTATGGGTGTAGAACAACATTTTTGGGTGAACCAACCCTTTAATTTTACAACCCATTTGCACGTTACAAAGTCTGATAAGCTTACATCTTTGCAGCGCATCCTTCTGCTGGACATTTTGAAGTAATACTCGCTGTAGCCCTCAGGATGGAGCAGGTCCTCAGTGCAGTCCTGAAGCAGGGCACGCACAGACTTGTCGGATTCAAACACCAAGTACACATAACCTGAAAAGTGAAATAAGTAATGTTTTGCCATACTGAGACTTGCGTGTTACACTTGCCTTAATCTATTGCCTTACGGCCACCTCCCTAATTGTAGATCGCACAACTACAACAAACCTGGGTATGGACATTTTGCAAAGTGTAAAAATATCCTTAATTCCCAGAACAATTACCACCACATGTGTATGAAAGGTTGTTATAGCCACCAAGATGTTGAGTGCCATGAACCACACCATCCTGCCACAGTGCTGTAATAAAATAAGTTTCCTACCCTTTCAGCATTACCTTTGGGCATATTACCTTTCGGAGGGCAGCGAGGATGCTTGCCATCCTTACCTGGCCACTCAACACTCAGAGGGCCATAGCATTTAAAAGTGTTTATCAAACCAGCTGAGGACAAAGAGAGAAAAGCCATTAGTCTAGGGGAGGGGAATTATCTACAGTACCGCTCAAAGTTTAGGATCAGCATCAGTGGGATCAGTCTAAAATAAATTACCATTTCAAATATCTTTTCCATTTAATTTAACTTCTGTGATGGCAAATTCAGTCATTACTCCAGTTAGCGTCACATGATCCTTCAGGAATCATTCTAATGCCAATTTGGTGCTTAAATATTTATCAATGTTGAAAACCATTGTGCTGCTTAATATTTTTGTGAAAAGACTTATCCTCCTACCTTCAGTAATGTCCCAGGGAACACCTCCCAAAAAGACCTTGCAGGAATAAATGGGATTTTGGTAGTGTCTGGGGGGCAGCTGTCCACTCCATGTGAAGGTAGCTTCATTGATTGCTGTGGAGCACAATTTCACTAATTAAGCAAAGTAATTCACCTGCATAATGCACCGAATAAAAACAAACAGTACAGTGAATTGCTGTGCCAGATTTCAACATCTGTTCAAGGTGAGTGTTGGGGGTGGTTGAGAAGTTTTTGGTGGGAGGGTGAAGGGGTGAGGGATAGCCTATAAGATCATGCACTACAGTAGTATGCAACGGGCCATACAAGCCGCCTGTCTGTGAAGCCAGGCCTCTCTTTCAATGCTGAAAGGGCTTTCGGGGGTCTTCATCAGGTCCCAGTTGGGCCAGATGGAGGCACCAGGCCAGCGGTGGGACAGACCACCGCTTGGAGTAGCACTGGGTGGTGGGGTGAGAGGTGAGCTGCTGTGGTCCAGACGAGAGCCAAGAGCTAGCTTGAGGGGATCCCTTTGCATACTGGACATAAGGAAGGGCACAGACGGAGAGATCCTCAATGAAGACTGCAAAAGGCAAAAGAGAGGTTAGGTTTGCCAAAATACTACAAGGACCATAAAGAGTTACCATTAAAACCAGCCATTTCACACTACACTGTTTGGATCACTAGCAGTGTCAAATTTATTGGTATGGCACTTTTGACAACGCACATTCCAAAGTGGCTCTACAGTCAAGTTGACACCATTTTAACATTCCAAAGTCAAAAACATTTTAATTCAAAACCATGAATGATTCCCCCAAAGTCTGTCTTTTTGCACAGCCTGCAGAATATCATAAACAATGTTGTATTGCTAATTGGGGGGGGGTATTGATTAAACGGTTTACCTTTGACTTAAGTTTAAGGGGTCATTTACCATGTTTAAAAAAAAAAAAGCCAAGATCAAGAACAAGAAATGTTTTAAGGAATAAAGTGTTCACTTTATTCTTAAGTTAGAAAATCAGTTAAGACTTTATTCTTAATGTTTTGTAAATCCAGTCCCTGATGAGGGTTTAACTTTTTTGACTTTAGCAGTCATTTTGGCAACAATGTTGAAAAATACAGTATTTAAAATTTAGTAACACTTTAGTATACAGTACCAACAAGACCAATTTTAGTAAAGATAGGCTTCAAAATTTTGCAATTGTCTGTGTTTGAAATTTAAATTATGGTAAAGATTGCTCATATTGCCCACCTCTAAGAAGTCTAAACGGAGCAGCAAGAAAGCCACTTAAAGTAAATCCCCAGTATGTTAATGCTACTATGGCAGTGAATGGAGAAAAAAAATATATATATATTAATAATATTATTATTATTATTATTATTATTATTATTATTATTATTATTATTATTATTATTATTATTATTATTATTATTATTAATAATAATAATAGAGACTACACCAAACATGATCTTACTTACCAGCAGGTCTGAGAGGTGATCAGAACCAGAGCTGAAGCCACTGGTCTCTGAGTCCACAGGGCTAATGGAGTGAGTGTCCAGGAAAGATTGAGAGTTTAAGCGTGCCATGCTGGGAAATTTTTCTAGGAAGTCTGTGGCACCAATTGAAGGCTCAGAGTAGCTTGGAAGCTTGTTTGAGAGCTGGTTGGGAGTCCTCAAAATCCCTTGCACTGAACAAAATCAGAATTGGTGATAAAGCAAAACAATATTAGATGGCCCAAAAAAAAAAAAAATAAATAAATAAATTCAACAGAATAGATGATCTCCGTGTTTCTTCCCTAAACCCCCCAGAACAAACAAGACATCAAATTAAGGAAAAAAAACAAAAACAAACACACCTCATTTCAGCACACTAATGAGAATTACCAGCGCATGAGGCAGGCCAATAATTTGTGACAAGTGTCAACAAAAGGCTCTACGGGCCTAGCGGGAAAGGTTTTAACCCGCTCTAGACAGGACATGGATACCAATAAGGACCAGAGTCACTTCAGTTCACGCATGTAGTTCTGTTTAACATCTGACACTAGCTTGAACTGGTTTATTTAAAAATAAACAAAAACCTTCTCCATCCAAAAATCGATGCTGCTTGAATAAGTCTGTTGTAAACAGAATGACTTTAAAACAAGTACATCAACCCAATTTTTAAACCACTTCAGAAAGAAGAGTTTAATACTACGGTCTATTAAATTGAAGCAAAAATTAACTCACTTTAAAGGAATAATGCATAAATGATAGAATGGTTTTACTTCAAGGTTTATGTAATGTTGTGGCAATGTTATAAGATTGAGGCAACATATCAGTTACACATTTCACTCACATGAGGCTGTGTTGGTCTGTGCTGAGGGATCAGTGTCATGGCTGCTCCACGGTCTCTCCCAGTCAGACAGGCTGAGGGACTGTAGGCCCAGACCCCAGTTATTGACGTCGGACAGACCCCTGGATGAGTCCTGGCCACCACTCGGAAAAAGCATCCTGCTCCGGACCGCAGACAGGTCTGAGTCGGGGCGATCTGTTAACAGAGTCCAGAAATAAAACACACACAGTTTGGCCACTCTGCATCAGCAGTGGGAATAAAAGGCATGCACATTCGAGAAAGCATTGGCTCCCTAGGCTCTGGTAAATCGCGGATTGCCTCCCTCCGCCTGGCTAAACTGCACAGGAGCAGCTGTCTCTGCAGAGACGACCCACCCTGCATGTGACCCAGGCGCTGCTGCCCTCACAGCCCCTTGCTAATGACATCAGTCCCTGGCCTCCTCTGATGCCACACCACCGTGCATTCCTGACAAATTCTCCTGCAAAGAGACAGCACCCCCTCCCACCTCTGGCTCAGGCTCCCGTTCGAGGTGGCAGAGAGAGAGAGTTTGCTGCTAGCTGCAGGCTAAGAGATAAACTCCAGTGAATCGCAGGACTGTTGCTATTGGCTAAGTAGCTGAAGAATGAGCAATCTGGGCTGCTCATGCAGAACTGGACAGCATCCAACGGCTTGCTCCAACCCTGATTCAGCATCCTCCGTCTCGCCTGCATGACATTACATGACCGTTGCTGTAATGATTCCCTGAGCACATGAAGCTCGAATGAAGGGCCAAAGCCAAAAGTGCAAACAGCACTGCAGCAGATGCATGTGAATGTGGGGAGCGGACAAAAATGACAGACAAAAATGTTACAAATCTGTATTATTATTATTGTGTCTGCACATATAATAAAGAAGGGTTTACTTGCTACTTTTCTACTTCTCACAAAACAGACAGACATTACAATTTACCATTAAAAGGGTCTCGCTTGCTCTTGGCAGTAGGAGTCGTGCACACCCCGCTCAGATCCAAGGAGTTGCCTAGCATGGTGTTCATTCTGCAGAACGTGTCAGCATTGCTGCATGTGGACAGGGCTGGAATGTCAGAATCCAGGCAGTTAAGAAGTCTGGGATTTTCTCTCTGTCAGAACAAAACAGATACAAGCCTCACTCTAATGGTAATATGAGGTACGTCCCAATTTGCATACTTATTCTTAAGCCATTCTGTAGTACAATTGGGAGAGTAGCATGTTTCCCAGATGGATGATGCACTTATTTAACAGGAAAAAGAGCATGGAACATTGTACACTTCAGGCACTCAAATGTTGCAGCTTTACTTGCATAGCAAAAAAGGAAGGGCTATCAGACCCCAACATTGAACAAAAAAAATTTTTTAATTCTTACACACCAAAGGGTTGAAATAAATAGTATAAGTGCACAGCAAAAAGCACATCATTTGGGATGCAGCTATAGGCCTGATTCCTTCCCTGCCCCTTTTCCTCACCTTTTCATATTCAGTTAGGAAAACATTGAAATGTCATAAGATTTGAACTTAGAATTTTAATTTTTTTTTTTTTTTTTCCCCTCCCCAATTTTCACTGGTGTGATGGAGCATATGCCTGTAAATTGTAGTGCAATGGGTGTCACAGCCATTCATGCAGTGAAATTGAACAACAAAGCAGCCAATGATTAGATTGGACAACCCTCATCAATGGTAACTATATTAATGGATTTCTATTTCACTGTAAACAGTCATTACTGATTATACAGGCTATCATAATAGCTAGCATTTTTGCATGCTCAACAAAAACGCACTAATTACTTTTACGAAACCTAAACTTTATAAATGTAATAAACGCTGGCCAAACAAACAAAGACCAACAAAACGTTTAACACACTCACACAATCCCATAGACTTAATAAAAACGTGATGCAAAATTCAAAAACGAATTGGCAGGCTTTCTCTTTCTAAACTACTCACCAGAGAAAACGCCATGGCAGAACTAACAACCAAAATTATCGAATACAACACCCAGTTTACTTCTCGTAAAGTCTACTTAAACCTTCCGAATGAAATTTTGGCCTAATTTACAACACCTGTGTTCGGATCAAACACTCTGGGCTCCAGATCTTCTCTGGCGTTAACCAATCACAGATTGCACGTTGATTTTTATTCATGAGGGGGCGGGCATTTGAAACCGTGTCATTTTTCACAGGCTAATTTACTGTTTCAAAACGTATACGTTAAATGTCTAGATTTAGCTATATTATATGATTTATTACATTACGAGTTTTCTGTCTGAATTTCATTTACTCACACAAGTTAATTCTTGTAATTTAGTAAATAATATATATATATATATATAATATTTAATATATATAATATTATAATATTTAATATTTATGGACGTGGCTTTTACGTTTCTTATAGTATATTGCAGTTTCGGGCCTTTTGAGAGACAGATGAATATATTTAGATCTAAAAATAAATTTGAGGACTTTTATAATGACTTTTGCCATTATATAAATTGCTTTAGATCTACACAGTGCGGGCGTGGCATTAAGTTTTAGTAGCCTATTTGAAATGTGTCACGTCACGTGTGAATTGCTTTTATTGGCAGAAATCAGGACCATGGAGAGCACCATTTATAAATTAAGTCTTTATCGATGACAAATTACACATTTTGGAATCAAGACTCCTATAATACAATGAATACAGAAGTGTTTTACAGGCACATTATTGCTGGGCATGTAGCCTATTTTAAAAACAATTACAAAGACTACGGAGCAATTTCCTCCAGAGGGCAGCACTGATCTTACATTATCTGCTTGTCTTCTGCTCAGCTCAGTTTAACCTTAATTAAATGTTTCATAGGCCCGATTTCACAGACAAAGGCTTAGATTAAGCCTGGAGGATCCACCTTATTTTTCAACGCGGAAGTAAGGTGTTTTGTACAGCTAAAAACAACTGGAATTGAATGACACCGGAAGCCAGACACATTAATGGCCGCGCACACTCTACCTGAGGTGGATAGGCCTTAGTTCAATTAGGATATTTAAGTTTTATAAACGTGCCTTAGGAAAAAAAAAAACATTACTGGTGTGAAGCTTGAGACAAAACAATGGCACTAACATATTTTAAGAGATATATCAGTGCAAGCTGCTTTCAGTTAAAACAGCTCAAACATGGTTTAAAACAGCTTAGGTTTAAAACTATATTGGCTGGTTTTTACAGACTGTCTGGATGTTAGGTCAAATGACACTCTGAAACACCATTAATTTTTATTGCATGCAAAAGACAGTGTTGAAGCTCTTAGTCCTTGACATTCTGCCTAACATCCGCTTTTGTGCTCCATGGAGGAAGGTCATGCAGATTTAAAAACATGAAAGTGAATAAAGACTACATTTTTAGGTGAACTTGCCAAGCATCCCTGTTAATTCTGTATGTTAATGTTTAAAGTACAAGATGTATCTGTGCAGTTTACTGAGAGAGGAAAAAAAAAAAAAAAAAAAAAAAAAAAAAAAAAGTACACACAAGGCATTTTAATGCATTCCCATTTTAATACTCTATCACACAGTAGTATTTTTGTACACCAAACACTTTTTTTTTTTTTTTTACAAATACATTTCTAATGTCTGAATTAACCATTACTATACCCACATTAAAATCATGCACCATTGTAGCATCTCTTTATATTCAGAGTATTAACTAAAACAGTATTTTCACGTTAGCAGCCAAATTTGCTGTCCATATACTGTTAGTTTGTGCCACACTGACACAGTCAAACCAAAGAAAATTACAACTTAATCTCCGAAACTGCTATAAATGGACATTGATACAAAAACAAATGTCAAAACATACAAAGAAAGTTACCAATAACTTATACAGATTACTTATTTCAATTGCACAAACTCTTCTCTCCCCAGATACACACTCTAGATTGAGATTGTAGTCATCATACCCTCTGTGATGTGTTATAGTGGAAACTAGCAGGGGAAACCATCTGTCCATCCATCACATTACCCATCAAAATGAGTTGGCCAAGGTTTTGTACATAATAAGCAACTTCAATGACCAAGCTACCAAACACAAACAAGGTTACACCGGTCATGAAAGCAACAGACATACTAGAATGATGCACAGAGCTACAATTCATGCCAAAACTAACATGCTGGTTGTCTGCAATGTCAGTTGATTGTCTCATTTTACTTAGACCCAGAGCAAATCTCAATGAATGAATAAATGAAACAGCATTTTATCTTAAATTCTTCAATACAAAATAAAGGGGGAGAAAAAAAAAAAAAAAAAAAAAAAAAAAATTTAAGGAGCTGATCCATTAAGAAGTACTAAGGTCTACTGTACCATCTACATGCCTCTTATTTTTTATTTATTTTTTATTTTTTTGTGCTGTTGGCAATATGACTTCAATATAGGCTCTCTTCAATAAAAGCTCATCTCTTCATGGCCTAATTCCAGAGGAGTTAATACATCCAAAATCCACAAGTTCAAATGAACTGGACTGATTTTAAACAGGAGCTGGAAGGCGCCGCTTGCAGAGAAAAACCTGAAGGGAAAAAAAAAAAAAAAAAAAAAAAAAAAAAAAAAAAAAAAAAACACACACACAACAGCAATTACTAAGATCATCATCATCATCATCATCATCATCATCATCATCATCATCATCAATATAATTAACCCCCCCAAAAAAAAACAAAAAAAAAAAAAACAAAACAAACAACAACATGCACAACATTATATAATAACTTTGCATGGGAAAAGTAACGGCCTTACTATATTTTTAGCAGAATTGCCTTGATTTCCATCCAGGCTGGGATGAGTCTGATGTGGAGGGATACCAGCGCATCTAAAAGAATAGAGAAAGAGAAAGAAAAAGAAAAAGAAAAAGAAAAAAAAAAATCCAGCAGTTGAGACACTTCCATAACTTTACTATTATATTCACCTGATAAATCTATGAGACCCAAGCAGTCACAGTCGACAGTGTAACACTACTTTTGTGCCAGGACCATAAGCCTTATATAATTTGCTTTTCTTGCCATTTATAATGGTCTCTACTAACGTGGAATAGGAAAACATCTTAGTATTGACCAAAGAAGTCAAAGTCACACACTACTATTGTGCTAACATTCAGAGGATTTTAAGCTCTATACAACAATAGCAGATGAACTGTAGTAAATTAGGCAAAGCGTCTAAAAAAAAAATAAATAAATTATACACACACATATACATACACACACGCACATGTACACAATAAGACTTAACACCTAACGTGGCTTAAAGATGACTGATGCACTTCAACTTGTGGTCTAAAAAATAAAATAGTATATTTAGGAGGAGGTTGTCAAATGGGTGGAAGCATAAGCAATGTTTAAAGACTTCAATGGTTCAAATTATTTAAATAATGGTTTCCCTAATAAGTCCCTTTTTCCAGAAAGAACCACATTTCTAATAATGTTCATTTGTGTGCATTAAGAGATCACCTAACAAAAGCACATTTACTGTAGTGTAAAGGCAAATTACATTTTATAAAATTATGTGACTAATGGAAGAGCAAATTTCAAAGCAACATTTGATGTATTTGCACTTAATGTTTTACTATGTATTCCTTCTGGGGGAGAGAAAAAAAAAAAAAAAAAAAGCCCCAATTCTGACAGGATGACAAAGTAGGATTTAATTTGCTACTAGCAGTGTTGGGCAAGTTACTTATTATATCTTCACTATAAGTAATTATACCTTCAACAGTGTAATTAGATTACTGTACTATTACTGCATTACTCATTACTGATTGCTGATTGCTTTCTAAATTCCATATCATCCTTGACCAGTTGAATACAAAGATAGACTTGAAACTTTTTTTTAAATTTTCAAATAAATAACAAAATTGCATAAACTTGAACCAACCAAAATACTTAAATAGGAGGTTACATTTAAAAAAAAAAAAAAAAAAAAAAAAAAAAAAAAAAAAAAGGAAAGGAAAAGATGGCCTCACCTGAGCATGAAGTGCGGCTGCTGCGGCAGCGGCTGCTGCCGGGTAGGTGAAAGCCGTGTGGGGCAGGCCGGGGCTGAGCTCCGGAGTATAGAGTGGGTAAGGAGACCAGGCCTCTGGAGACGCTGGGATCAACGTAGCCCCTGTCAAGTCATCTGAGGAGGCATAGCAAACATCACTTCAGACTCAGGACCAGCTCAGCATGTCAGACTGAAATCACCACTTCGAATAAGATAAAGTGTTTGACAAATTCTTGAAGTCAGAGGCCCTCATATTCCAACAGACTTAATTTTGCAAACAGCAGAGGCAGGAACTGAATATAGATACCTGTGTGATCTCTGGTAATTTCTGTGACTTGGCTTGGAACAGAAGAGAGGTTGAATGAGATGTGAAGTGCTAATGCTGAACTTGAGTGTAATAGAAATAAGAACAGAAATGGCCATTTGCTAATGACACATGCATGTGGAGGTGGATTAGTTTCTCCTTGCGTTTTCCTAAGATCTACTCTAGATGCGTAGCTACAGAGTGTGTGCCTGTTTGTCTCTGCAGTGTGCGAACTAGCATGTGTGCCGTAAACTTACATGGGTCCCGTGCTATGAAGTGTGCTCCTAGAGCTGGGTGGATATTTGTGGGATTCGGAGTGCCCATCAGCTTACTCTTTGCCATCTTCGTGTTGGCCTTAGCAAACTCTAACCGGAGGGTCTGCGGGTTTTCAGGGTCAAATCGAACCCCCTGGAGACACAAGGGGGGGAGGGGATAGAGTAATGGGGATGGGTTGTGCCTGCCAGACCCTGGTAAAAATGTGCAGCGTGTCTTAAGCTGGTGCCCACATGCAGGTGAACGATTCTACTAGTGACTGAACAGCAAAGCTAGTGGTTACCTAAACAGGTGGACACATACTACACACTAAAGACAAGAGGAAAACATTATCAGTAGTCTAATAGAGCAGCTTCTCCCAAAACATGATGCTCAGTAATGCTTGGAGTTCTTGAAATAAACATTTTGCACTTTTTGGTGCTGAAACAAACTTATAAAATGAATATGGGACACCATGGATTGAAAAACACGCCAGTTAATTTAATGTTTTATGAGATAGAGAGAAACGGAGGTAAGCTATGGCCGTTTT
Source organism: Ctenopharyngodon idella (assembly GCF_019924925.1). NCBI lineage: Eukaryota > Metazoa > Chordata > Actinopteri > Cypriniformes > Xenocyprididae > Ctenopharyngodon > Ctenopharyngodon idella. Next base: position 18,164,537 of record NC_067226.1, read on the forward strand.
TGTACTTGCAGTTTCTAGCACAAGGTACATTCTTAATGTATACAGTAGACAACTCTAAACCACATCAAATGTGAACCTAGCTGGGCTTCATCCAACAGATTTTCAATAATTCAAGCCATTGCTTACAGATGGCTGGTTTCTTACGTTTAATGCATTTTTTGCCGCTTCAGCGCCGGAACGGCTATCAAAGGTTACAAACCCAACAGGCTGGAAAAGAAAGAAAGAAAGAATCAATGGCCAAAAGAACAATGTCACTTATCAAAAACATTATTTTTATAGCTATAAAAATAACATTTAAAAATTGCTTTCATAATGTGACTGATCACTTTGCAGTTGACAAAAAAAAAAAAAAAAAAAAAAAAAAAAAAAAAAAAAAAGCCATGTCTGCTGCACAAGTGCAAACATGCATGTTTTAATATACTGCAAACCTGGTCAGCTGTATTATCCAACAATTTCTCACCTGCTTTGATGTTAACTTGATAAGTGAACCCTCATAACCCTGAAAAGGAAAAGAAAATCCAATTAGCAGCAATGTAGTCACATGCTTGAAAAGGAAGAAATTCCTGCTGCACTCTCCATAAGAGGCCAACACTGTCAGATAGAGACATTTACAGAGGATGCACTTTACTGCACCACTAGCCTGAGTGACTAGAGCTGAAGATCTGGGTGTTAGAATTGCGATACCATTTAGCAGCAATTTATAAACTTGATAATTCCATTCCAGTTAATTCATTGTTTCAGCATGCATTTTAAATTCCAAATACTTTTTTTTTTTTTTTTTTTTTTTTTAATTCTCACTGTGGTTTGGCTGAGCGTAATAAAGTCATTTAATTAAGAGCTAATACCCAAGGGAAGTAAAAGTTTTGGCTAAACACAGTCAATGCGATTTAAATTTAAAATATCTGTTTTTACCTTAAATGGTCGAAACAGCAGATAGAGCTCACGAGGTTTGATATCTGTTGGCAAACCACTGACGAATAGAGTTCGTACCTGTAAAATACAAGACATAAATCAAATGCCATATTATTTATATATATATATATATATATATATATATATATATATATATATATATATATATATATATATATATATATATATATATATATATATATATATATATATATAAAAAAAAAAGTTTTTTTTTTTTTTTTTTTTTTTTTTTTTAAATATGTGGGGAAAAATGACTAGTTAACACACATGCCACAAAGTCAGCATGAATTTAATAAAAAAGCTCATGGTTTGTAATCAGCTGAACACAAATACAAAAAGACAGGAATGGTGTTGTGGCACAATGGAAATACTCCTATGAAAAAGTATACAGTATAAAGATTCAGAAGACAAATGTGTTTTGTATCACCACATTCAAATAAATGGCTATAGAAATCACAAACGTGCATCCACTCGCTTTGACTTGGTGGGAGGTTCAAAGCCACAATGGACTGCCAGTGGAACAGCAATGGACAACATTGCACAGCATGACAGCACTTCCTTCCTCTGACCCACAGCAACAACCCCAAAAGCGCAACACTATTCCTTGGCCCTCAACCACAGCCCCATAACCCATTATCTTTACACTTTAATACTATGCAATTATATTCTAATGGAGATATATATATATATATATATATATATATATATATATATATATACACACACACACACACACACACACACACACACACACACACACACATATACATATATATACACACATATACATATATATACACACACATACATATATATACACACACATACATATATATACACACACATATACATATATACACACACATATACATATATACACACACATATACATATATATACACACACACACACACACACGTTTATTTAGTTCTATTCTAACAGCTGCAAGTGGTGCAAGACTTTTTTTCTCAACAAGTATTTTACTAACCAACGTATCAAGAAACCACAATCCAAAGTGGTATTTTTTGAAGTTGTGCGATGTGTTTGTATTGTCTTTTTCTGCCAATGCACAGATGGCATTCATGAATGGATCAAAAAGGCCTGCATGCATATGATCAACAGTGTCCATTTAAATTTATACAAAGAAAATGAACAGCAAGAAACCTCTGATACATTTCAGTTAGCGTTAACAAACTGTGCCATTTTAAAAGTGTAATTTATGAAGAAACCGCTGAATCAGTAACGGTTCTACTGCATTACAATTATTCCAAATTATTAAACCAATCATTCAGTGACGCTGAAGCCAATTTCAAACAATTCAGTGATTTGCGCCTGTGTACATTTTAAGACAAACTAAATCACTAGATTTAGCTTGCAGACAAGGAATTGAATAAGCACACGTATTTTAATTCTATTAGGAACTCTGCCAAAAATGAAAAAAAAAAAAAAAAAAATTTTTAAAAAAAAACTTTAAAGCATTTTAACTCCCCAAAACATGCATGAAGGAAACGCAACAGCGCTCTATTAAAAAAAAAAAAAAAAAAAAATTATAGGTGGTCATTAATTTACATTACTTTCATTTTGAATATGAAGACCACCGTCACTTAATTCTCTTGAGTGATTATTTCCTTACTTTAGCCTCACAGCAAAAACTTCGCGGAGATGCGCCAAGACTACCGTAAACACTTCAAAAGTTTGAAACAATTTACATCGACATAAAAAGATTTACTCTTCACAACACCTCAATCACGCAGAACTCTCACCTCCTCTTCAATAGAGACGTTGTTGTTTGGCTCGGAGTCAGACTTGATACTCATCTTGTGCGTAAACTTGAGACACCCAGAAGGACTGGCAGAAGTTTAGGGGTTTTTTTTCCGCGTCCTACAGTGCGACTGGATCCTGATGGCGATCCGTGCGGGATTCAGCAGAACTTGTGCGGGAACACCGAGGTCGTGTCAAAAGTGGCAGGTGAACTGAAGACGCGAAGGTGACTCGGTGAAAAGAAGTGCAGTGCGTTGTGTGGGGAAGAGAAAAAAAGAGAAATGGCGGTGCCACCTCACATTTACCTCGTTTTAAATGTTAAATTTCAAGGAAAGCAGAGCTCATGGGTAAAACCTGTTCCATAGTTGACCTGTTCGCCAATTAGGTCATCAAGTGAGATGGGGCAGGCTCGAGAGTGGCGTTGCAGCTGGTGGATAAGCCAACCCCTCCATTAGTGAATCATCGCCTTCATGGGAAAGTACGGACCAATTGGAAACGCTCCTTGTATTATTGGAGACATCTCATATCAACTGTATCAGGAGGAGGGAGGAGAGTAAATAAATAAAACAGAGATATGGCATAGTAATTCGTTTACCCAAGAGATATAAAGACTTTGTAAAACTAACTTTTAAGTTTCTTTATATATGGAGCAGTAGTGAAAGAGTCAGGGTGTAGCCAATACATCCACTATTTGTTTGTTGAAAAACTGAGCTATTCTAAAAATAACCCTGACATTTGAGTGCACTTAATTATGGGAACATCTGTTTAAAAGGAAAGCTACTTGACTTTTCCCTTTAAACACTGTCAGACACACAATACAGTGAACCGTCTATTAGAAATGGTCCTGTACTGTAAAGCTCATAAATTTTGTTAGACTTTTTGTACCTTAAACTGGTCTTGTGTCCCATTTCCTGACATTGTATAGTCACACAATCAAAGTACAGGAGCTTGGTGAAGCCAGCGGGGTGCGGTGAGAGTTGGGAACATGTCTTTTTTCCCCCTTCTGATTGACCTACTGTAGTGTTGTTTTGTACAATCTGTCTAAATATAGACAAATTCTTTCTTGCCAGGCCTCTCTAATTCCATTGTACATAAGGGAACTATGAACTATTTATAAATCCTACAGATGTTTATACACAGAGTTGCAGTTTGTTTGAGGCCCTGTCTTATAGTAACTGCTTAATTCGGTTAAAAGCTCCAAACTGGATGTGTTTAAAGCTTTAATGTACTAATAAATAGTTTGGAGTTCATATGAGAAACATTTACCAACAACATTAAATGAAAGGTTGACCACCCTGATGTCAGTATTTCCATTAACACTCATTCTAATAGTAACCTATGCCTCTTGTCTTGTTCTCAGGGGTTTAAAAATAAGTCACACAGAGCACAGAGGTACACAGAGCCAAAGATGATTATACATTAGACAGACTGATAGACATATCAGTGCCAGGCTCTTAAAGAATGACAAGTGTACAGATTGGCTGAGTGCAGACATGCCACAGTCAGAAGGGTGCTGGCATTCGTCTAACACATTGCACTGCAAAGTGACATTCAAAGCAATGGTTTTCCTTCATTGGTGATCATTTATCAAAGAAATATATATAGCATAATAAATTGACAGGTAGCTAATCCTGGCAAATTCGACATCCTGTTTTGTGTCATCTGCTTGTTAGTGGTGAAGTCCCCAGCACAAAGCCTGTACAGTGGGGCCAGAATGCTGTGATGAGGCCTTCATGTTTATTGGAGAAGAGCAGGCCTATTGTCCCAAAAGCCACCTCAATCCACACTCCTCCTCCTCACGCCTCACTGGCCCCGTCCCATCGCATCAGCGTCACAGAGCTCCACAGCACTTAGCTTGTGTTCCCCGTGTCCTCTGTGCCTCACTGCATATCCACCATTTACTCCAGCTCTCCTTCTTTCAGCTCAGAAGAGACGTTCAAGCCTGATTGAGGAAAACAAATCTTCTTTTGGAAAGGCTTAATCACTTTAGCTGTGCATAATTGATGACTTTATTGAGAGGTTTTTTTTTTAGATTTTTATTCATGTTGATTGCAGAGTGAGTGATGCATCCAAATAATTTTTTGCCTTTTTTTCAATTTAGTCAGCAGGACTGCATCAATGTAAAGGGATTTCTCCATGACAGACTGATCTTCAGGCGGAAATACTCCTACACCGACAATATTCACTCCCACACTGACATTGGTCACCGTGTCTCCTCATTGAACATCAGCTTGTTGATGCTCAACTGGGATTCAAATAGTTCTCAGTCTCAGGACACCTTCCTACTCGGTCATTTTATGGCTGATGACACACAAACACCTTAAACACAAAGTCACCACAGTTCATTGCCACATAGTCAGGGACATTTTTGCCACTATAAAAACAAACCATTGGCGTAGAATCTCTGGAATAATTGTTGATGCGGAACTGGATAAAACAAACACAAACAGAATTATGGTAAGAACTGCTTGCATCAAGACAGTCCTTTCCTGTTTACTTCTTGATGGTCTCTTTTGCTTAAAGCAATGAGACCTTATGACCGAAGGATATTAGTATGCCCTTTAGCTTTCTCTTGTATCTGTATTCTCTTGAACTGCCAAAACAGAGCTGACAAAAACTCTCCTGTTAATCTGTCATTTCCTCTATCTGTCTTTTCTTTTATATATATATATATATATATATATATATAAACAAACAACTCTATGAAAATTGTTTTTGTTAGTTTTTGTTAGTTCCAAGCAATCTAAATATATTTAAAATAGTACTTTTGTGCATTTGTTCACATGTAAGCTAAAATTTTACTATATCTTCTTGATTCAAGAGCTATTTATTTTATGTCCTCCCTCATATTTTCACAAGTGATCCCATGTTTCCTGTTTAAATTTGGAAAATGCACATGAAAGGTTATGCTATTAAAACAAAGGGCAACACATTCCCAGAGAGACAAATTAAGTTCTGATACCCTGGAACTCTGGAGTTTGACGCTGTCTTACATAAACATTCCATGCATTTAGGAAATACAATCCCAGCCAAACTGTTGTCTGACATGGCTGTTTGTTAAAAAAGGAAAGTCCCAAGATTATGTATAATGTAAAAACCAAGACCTGAAATAGTAAATACTCTGGAAACTGGATGGGAACATCAAAATTTGGCCCTGTTCCTTGTGCCTAGACTGGCTGCCAAACAGGACAAATTACAACAAACTTCCAATGAGGCTCTTCAGTACTCGATCTCAAATAATTGGGCTTAGCTCATACTGAGAGAAACAAATGTGAGCTACTGTGTGTTCAGACAAATGTGAACAATTAGAATGAACTGAAGCTGTGTGAAAAACAAATCAAGACAGAATGATCATCTTTAATAACACTAATTAAATGACTGAATTATATTAAGGAAATTATATATTAAGGAAAACTTGAGACAAAATGCACAAAAACAAAGCTCTGACCAGTTCTCCATAAGTGTTTTTGGAAGTTTGCTGTGCTGAGACTTGACAATATTTGTGTTATTTTAATTTATACTACAATATTTAGTGATGTTTTAGGTCATATGTACGACCACATTAGGTGGTATTTCCTCATATTAAATTTTACCCGGATGAAAACAAGGCTTACAAAGTCTTAACAAATAGCCACCTTGGCATTATAAGGTTCTATCTGCATTCTGAGCATTTTTTATTCAAAGTTTTTGCATTCCATTCAACTTTGTAGATAGAACCTTTTTGTTTTCTAAATAAAAATTCCCAAAGTGTACACAACATAAAAAACATCACATAATGTAAATAAATTGTCACAGAATATGTGAATAACTCAATTTTGACAAAAATGTCAGATAGAAGCTTAGAATTCCAAGGTGACGAAATGGTACATACTGTACAAAGTTACTAGATCATGTAATGTTCAAAACTCACAGCTTTCAAAATGGAGCTTTTGTCTACTGAACTTTTTTTTGGAAAGATGTTTCATCAGCTGAACAATTGGAATGTTGATAAGTACAGCACAATCAACTGAAAGGGATTGTTCACCCAAAAATGAAAATTCTGTCATCAGAATTTCACCAAACAGATCTCGCCCGCATTGATTACCATAGTATTTATTTTTCCTACTATGGTAGTCAGTGGGGGCCGAGATCTGTTTGGTTACTGACATTCTTCCAAATATCTTCCTTTGTGTTCAGCAGAACAAAGAAATTCATACAGGTTTGGAACTACTCAAGGGTGAGTAAATGATGACAGAATTTTCATTTTTGTGTGAACTATCCCATGAACACACTTTACTTCTATCCTTCACAGCTTCGTTTTCATTCCTTTCAAAAATTACATTTGGTGCTACCATAAGGTCTAGATCGTGAGTACAGAAACTAAAGTTGTTGTTTCAATAAAATATTGAAACTTTATTTTAGGGGGCGGACATTTTTTTTTTTTTTTTTTTTTAAAAGGCTTTAAAAAAAAAAAGATTTACCATTAAGCAAAACAGCTTTTGAGACTCACTTTTCTGGTGGCGCAAGCAGAACTTCATATAGTAATTTTAAATCTCTCACACAGCACAGACTGCCAAGTAGAACTACAGAAACTCAGAAAAACCAGTGAAGAGGAACTGATCTCATCAAATATTAAACAGAAGTCGGGGGAGTGATTCAGTGATGCATGGGACTGTTAAGGGCTGGATAAGGGGCGTGCCTGATGGAGCTTAAGTGGGCCAGCACCATATGCATATGTTAAGATTTACCTTCTCAATAGGTAGAGCATAAAGGGTAAAGCTTTTTTAAAATGAAAATCATCACAAATGTTTTGGCCATTATCATTTGGCATTCAAAAATGTAAAAATGTTGTGAGAAAAACCAACTTTCCTGGTTTAATATTTAATATTTCAAATCCCACTAAGTTTAAAATGACACCCTATATACTCTTGAAGTGGTCCCACCCACATCAAGAGTATTCATTTTAAGCAATGTTTTAGTATGCAGCGAGGACAGTCAATCACTTGAAAAGGCAATACAATCCAGACTTAAATACACCTTAAATACATCACATCTACTAAGTCTGTCTCAGCCTCTAAGAAAGATGAATATTTCATAATGACCCTCCCTCTTGTATGAGCCTGTCAGCTCCTGTTCTTTCCACAACTGCACAACACTCTCTCTGGACTTAAGAGGACGGTACAGTTTGCATTATTTAGACGCTCCATGCTGTGCACTTTCTGTCCCTTTAAAAAACGGGGCCATATGGGATGATAAATAAAGCAGCCTGAATGTTACCATACATGTACAAGATCAGAAATGTGCATATTGCTCCGTTGCCTATACAGCTCTGAAACTGCGTGCTTGTACAAAACTCAGTGTTGACTCAGCCGCAGAGAGGAAAACTGCAAGTGGTAAAAGTTTTTCAAAAACAACCTCACTCACCCTTTGTTGTTTACATAATATGGGACACAGTTATGCCCAGAGAAGTGGACACAGTGTGTGTGGAGTGGTAGGATTAAGAATGAGGAACAAAGGCCTATTGACATCAAATGGTTGACAGGCCGCCAGGAGCACAGCTGCTTGCTCAGGTCAAGCAGCATTAATCAATGTAATAATAATATTAATATTAACATTATTAATATAAGTTTATTGTATCCGTTAGTGTTCTTCTTCTTCTTCTTCCACTCTTAAAGTCTATGGAAGCTCATAGAACTGCACTGTAAAATGTAATGAGTTGACTTTACTTAGAAAAAGTGAGGAAACCGATTGCCTGAAAGTTTCCAAGTAAATTAGTGTATTAATTTTTAGCTGTCATAATTCAGTTAAGTAAAGAAAAGTTCTGTTAACTCAAAATCATTAGTTGGGTTAACATATTATTAGTGTTCACATTACTAGGAAAATCTTAGGAAACCGATTCCCTTAAAATTTTCAAGTAAGCTGAACTTAATTGTATCAAGTTGATCTTACTTAAACCATTTAAGTTTTGTCGACTTAATTCTATCTGTGATCTGAGGAAGTGTACTCCCAGAGTGCATTGCGGCATGAATAAAGTAATTGCTTTGTTTTACTGTTTGTGGCTTTTTTTTTTTTTTTTTTTTTCAATTTTATTTGCTATCTTGTGTCAGTATTACCCCAACAATGACAGCAAATAAATTGTATTTATTAAAAAAAAAAAAAAAAAAAAAAAAACTGTTACCATTGTTGTGTTTTGCATACTGAATGTTGATGTCTGTGTGTGACTCGAGCAAGGTTGATTGCAAGGCACTGGCTCAACTAGAGAAGACTCAACCTCCTTAAAAGTATGGCGTTTATGATAAAGATGTTAGTGATATAATCTAATAAACCAAAATTCTACATTAAGTCTAGATTAGGTATTGGTTTAGTGCCCAATTATATCACTTTTTAAAAGCGATCTATTTAATATGTCTCTTCCTTTGAAACCACAAATAACTGTAATTTCCCGTTTGGGAATCAATTGGAAGACAGTTATAATGATATAAATGAAGTTTCAGGTGCACAACCAAAGGAAACGCTAATCACTAAAATGGTGAGAAGTTTCCAAATTTTAGGAAATCAACATTAATTTATGGTCAACTTACGTGACGTTCTCCCAGTTTTAGTTGTATTGATAATTTAACATTCAAGATCACTTTGAGAAAATGAATGAATGCAACTAAAGAAAGCAGAAGTTGAGGAAATAAGTGAAAAGTCTATTAAGAATTGCCCCACCTTAAAAACCTTTTGCCCCACCTGAATTTTTTTTTTTTTTTTTTTTGCTTGACGAAATGGTACTCAAACCAGTCAAGTAATTTTAACTTGGGTTTTCTGAGTAACAAAGCATAGCATGCAAACAGTACAGATTCCTAAATGGTTTTTAGTAAGTTCAACAAATTCTTGGACATTAATTAAAGTTTACTAAAAAAGGTTAGTTAGAACAACTGTTAGGTTTTACAGTGTGTATGGTAAAAAGTTGTGAAATTTGGCACACAGATAGACGATAATCCGAGCATTAGCTCAAGATGATCCACCATTTTGAATTTTGTGAAAAAAATACTTTTTCAAACTCCTCCCAGACTATGCTCTGATTTTTTACGAAAACTGACCCAGATCATCTTTAGACCATGGCAATACAAAAACATGGAATTCAAGTTGATTTGTCAAACCGTTCCTGAATAACTAGCAAACAAATTTGATGAAGAGCACATCATAATGGATGTGAGGCTATCTCTCCGCAACGCTTTAGCGTATTCAGACCAAACTTGGTGTGTGTTATGACAACCATAGTCTCAGCCTCAGACGTCACGCTCACGGACCGTTGGGTGAATGTCTGATGCATATGGCTCACTTAACTGGAAACACTTCAGGATTTTTGAAGTCATCATCTGATTGGTTGAATTCTATGTCCTGGAGATGTGTGTGTCGCGTTCTTTAATGGTCCGCCTGGAAACAAATGCCGTGACTCCAAACCCCCTCGTGGAAGAAGAACGCCGTCGTGTTGTGTTTACAACTGTGACAAGTGCTTACCAGGATCAACTAAAAGCTGGATTTTCAAAATGTGAAGTTCGCTTCTCCATTGTTGCAGTAAACTTGCACAACGTTCTTGAATGAATAATTTATTAGATGCACACCGGTCTGTTATTGTAGGGACATCGACTTTACATTTTCACGCCCTTAAACATGATGTGGAAGAAAACAAACTGTGCTTGGTTGCGTTACATGCCAGTCAAACGTCTCTTGGGCGGTCCTTTGGCCAGTGAAAGTTGTCATACAGTCCAGACCTTCTGTCTTCTGTCTGAAGGTCTGGCTATGCGAGACTATGACGACCATGACCTGAGGATACCTGCACAGTGCCATCTAGTGGCCAGCAGATATGAAATAATGGCTATTTTTGCTTATAACTTCTGAACGGTTTGGATAAAAACCAAAAACTCTCTTTAGATTTAATGCAGCATGCCGAGCCGAACAATAATTTTCTCATATCAGCTCCCAATTTTCTCATACCGGCTATTTTGGGCATCTACCATTTTGAATTTTGTTGTAAAATGCTATATTTTATGAACGCATTGGCTTATCATTATGAAACGCTGTAAGTGTCGTTGGCACCATACCCTAAAGGTATGAGGAGATTTTTCCCCTTCTATATGTAAAGTGCTTTGAATACCCAGAGAAGTGCTATATAAATGTAACAAATTATTATTATTATTAACGCACAAACAAATTTGACACCAAACTTGGTGTGTGTTATGACAACCATGACCTGAGGGTACCTGTACAGTTTTGGCACAGTGCCACCTAGTGGTCATAACATATGAAAAATTGCTATTTTTGCTTGTAACTTCTAAACAGTGTGACAATGTCTCACAAAAATCTCAAAAAATTGTCACCCAACACTAATCACACCAGATCAAGGACAAAAAAAGCAATTATGTCAAAATACAAGTGATTGTATTTATGGGCTTTCAACCATTTGGCTTAAACCCCTCTCCAAACGTCTTTACTCATTTTTGCAGTTGGTCTGATGCTCGCTGCCTTGATTTTTAGCTTCTCATTCTGTGGTGCATGGCCCCATAATTGTTGCTTGCAGCTATATTTATTATTAGAATTATTTTAATTATTTATGTACGAGTTTGGCCTTATCTCATCAATAAATAAATGTGCTTAAAAGATTTAAAAATGCAGAGTATGTAAGTGGATGTTATTGGATGATTAGTTTCTGGCAGACTCAAAGCCAATGAACTAAAAACAAACCATTGCTTTGGTCAAGCAGTGTCACTCAGAAAATAAATGGAAACAAAACAGCTATTCTAGTATTATTATTCATTTTAATCCCATAAAAAATGTTTATTGCTATATTTCTTTCAACACAAGACATTTACTTTGTTATGTAGAATATATTGTGGGATATGTTTACTGTATTGGAATCTCTTTTGAATTTATTTTCACTTTAATGGTCTTGATTTCAACTTTGGTGAAAACTACATTCAGAATGACTGTAGTTGAGTTTCACTCTTTAAAAATATCTGTTTTCAGATAATGATCTCTCCAATGCCACATTTGTGTTTACATAACATGTTTATGCAATAAAATGGAAAGGACAGAGCTTTTGGCACGGTGTGCTAAATTCGGACTCATCAAAAGTTTTGTTTAACTTGTCCTTTTCAAACAAGTCCAGTGTATAGAAATATACCCTCAATCCTGTCCTACGTCTCCTCTTCCTCAGCTGGCAGTATTTCCCAGTGTTTAGAGGGTGGTGGGGGTAGGCGATGTCATCCTTCGGCTGATGTATACCACCTGCCTTGGCCTCAGCCTGACCCTCCGCCGCCCCCACAGCAGAGGCATTCCACAACCTTCCAGAGTCATGTTTGTACTGAGGAAGATTAGACAACCCTCCCCTTAGACTGAGCCGTGCAAATGACCAGCCTCCGCTCCATGCCTCTTTATCTAATGAGGCAAAGTGAGGGAGGCCAGTCTGCGCTGCCAAGATCCTTTTTCTGACTGCCACAGCAGCAGCAGGATCATGTTATTATATTGAGTCATTTTGTGAGGTCATATCATTTTGAAATATTAAACAGGGTTGTGTTCTTATTCTGATATATGTAATAATCACCAAATTAATGTGGTTATTTGATTTACTGTCCTCTTTTTGAGAGAGAAACTAATCCTACTCAACAAATATCTACCGAAGAAGACAAACACCTCTCAATGACTCCCCACACATCTCCAAACAATAAAAAAACCTCAGCCAGCATATTTTCTGCTCACTTGTTGAGGACTTTCATTTGGAAAATGTATGTACAGTATTAGCTAGAATTTTGATTTAGATTATTGTGAAAGCAACCATGACACTTACCTCCTCAAGACAATGACAACATTAATATTAAATTTTGTTTACGAGTAGAACGGTTTCTCTCTTCTTAAATACTATGTTGCAGTTAGGTTGAGACAAAACACATTACAAAACTGTGCAAGTAAATGTTTATGTATCAAGAATTTATACAGGATGAATTGGATTAACATGTTCAGAGGAGCATCCTACTTTTTTTTTTTTTTTTTAACAAATTAATAATTTTTCCATGGGCTTCAGTGTGAAAACTGTGAAAACTTTTTTTTTTTAAAACATAATTGACTGTGCTGACAAAAAGTATGGAACAGCTGTGAAGCTATATAAATAAGGTATATTTTAATCTCTTATTCAGTTTTAAAGATTGCATTACTTATATTTTCTTAATATATATATTTATATGAAGTATTGAGAAGAGATGGTTGTAGTAGTGAGTGATCAATAAAATAAAATTAAAAAAATAAAAATTAATTATGGTACATTTTTGATAAGAATATTCTAGTAATCATCTCTTATTTTAATTACATGAAAGTCGAATTATGTGAAGCAACCCGGAAGTCAAACGCATAGTCCACATAATAGGCCTAATTCTGTGAATACATACACAAAGTCACCAAAGCACTATAAAAATGATTATTTGCATAATTCACTGACACATACAAGTAATTATTTTGTTTTGGTGACAGAGGCTTCCACAGGCACAGCACAAACAGATTGACAGTGAACACAGATAATAAAAACAGAATAAGTAAATAGAAAATAACAATATAAAAAAAATATTTTAAAAAATACACAATATACAAAATTAGACAATAGATGTGTGTACAAATGTAAGGAAATGTAAATAAGAAGTATGGTGTGTTAAATAAATAAATGTATAAATAGTGTTGTGTATGTCACAAGTATTGCCAAGTGGGGGCATTAAATGTTCATGAGATGGATTGCCTGAGTGAAGAAAATACTGACATAATACAATAGTTATACTAAACGGTATACAAAATGTCTTGTCATTTAAAGTTTAGCCTATAAAATGTACAAGATTTTTTTTATTGTTTTGGCTGTGTTTGTATAGTCATTCATTTGAAAGGAAGTCATATAATGGAGTAAAGGATTGAGATATCAGATTTATTGCTCCATCTAGTGGTGATGTTAGGACAAAACAAGCAATTGAGACTGACTGGCTTTCCGGTTTTTTATTTCCATGTCCACCCCCGTTAATGGATCATTTTGATCAAACGGCATTTTATAAATTCCACATATTTACCTATTATTTATTTAATATTTTGCTTTTTTTAGTTTGTTTGATTCTTTTGTAAACGTGTAATTAAACATGATGGTGTAAAATGTAATGCCTTTAAGTTGAACACGAAATGCCTGTCTACAAAACCATTTTTATTTTTTTCATTAAGGAATTTTGTAATTTGTATATGTTTTATGGTGGGAGAATCACAGTTCTCCTCCCATCAGTAAATGATCTTAAGCATTGGGGCAAAACCAGCCTGTAACCCTGCTGAAATGATGATGAAGCACTCGATCCACAGGAGAAAGCGCGCGTCTCTTCTATTGCAAAGAGACGCAATGATCAACACCCAAACAAGGTAAGTAGTAGCCGTGTGGTTTTTTGCTTTGTTTGTTTCTTGGTTTAGGTCAGTGTACGAGTAGGCTACGAGAGCATCAGCGCAGAGATTGATGTTTAGAGCATCATGACTACATTCGCGACATGGTTTGGCGTTCATAGAAACCGTAGATCAATCACGTAGCCTATACGGCTCAATTATTGTCTCTTAATTAAGCAAACCGTTCCAAGTACTGTTCCAATTCAAAGTTCGCATCTAGCCAAGTAGCCTACAGTTAAAATCCCCGGATGTGATCTTGATCCGCTCTCATGAGAAATCGAGACCCCCCAGAAATCGGAGGCGTTTCTCAATACCAAGTTCGCAAAGTCCTTGGTAGTTAGGACTTGGCAAGTTGGACTCAGGAGAACGAACTCCCGTGAACAGGAGGACGCAAGTCCGGTGATTCTGCAAATGGCACAGCAGCGTACTTGATAACCTCACTCAGCTCGCTCCGGCTTCTCCGGTTATCTCTGTATGTATATTTTAGGCAACAATAAAACGAAATATGTTATAAAACACCATTCTGCCTCTTTTCGTTTTATTTAAAAAACAAACAAAAACATATTAATAGCCTCACAAATGTGGTTCAGGAAACGCGTTCATTGATTATCTTCAATGTCTGCATATATAGTATTTATAACAAAACGAAATATTAAACAATCCTGCCTCTTTTCGTTAACATTTCAAAAATATTAAACATATTGATATATGTGCATACCTTGATAATCTTCACTGTAATAAAATGAAATATAACATAAAACACAACCCTGTCTCTTTTTGTTAAATGTCAGTTTTAATGATCAGCCATTATAGCCATTATAAAAGGTATAAGAATATACAGCTACAATAAGAAATAAAGCAAACAATTCAGTCAAGAGTACAAAATCAGCGCTTTAGTGGGCTACAACGGTAAAGTTAAATAGCAATACATAAAGTTATGAAACGTCACTTTGCCCTCAGCCAAAACGATTTGCCACGGAACAAATTATAGATTCATGAGACCAAAGATCGCCCGTTAGATATACAAAAGACGAATTATGTCATGTTTAACCGCTACAGAGACATCAGAGCCAGCGGCAAACGTCAGAAGGACTAGCCGAGGCAAGGCTGCTCTCGACTGGGTACATGAGCGCTGAGCGCCCGGTGATCGCCTGGATCTCACAACTCCGACAATGTCCGATCAAATTTTCAGAAAGGCGCTAAAAAATCGATAAACCAAAAATTTGAGCTTTAAACCAGTACATTCTCGCCTGAAAAACTCTTAAAACTACATATCATGACATAATAACTGTAATATGTTTAAATTACGCGGGTTTTCTACTTTACTATTGACGCTTGCTGGTTAGTGCGAGATGCATTCTGGGATACCTGGCTGTCTCAAGTCTGCACAAGCAAAGAATATACACTAACAAGAAGCGACACTCAATAGAACGTTCCATTGAAACACAGGCGCCCAGCAGCGGCCCTGCGTTTCCGCCATTTTGGGGTGAAAGCGAGTCTGCAGTCCACTAGTTTCTATGGCAAGATCAGCTGCTTTGTTAAAAAAAGTACAATAAAGCTGAAATCCAACCTGAATGATGACAACACAGAATAAAATACTATCACTACTGATCATCAAATCCTTTTTACAGTTTATTTTACACACTTTGTGTTTAAGTCTTCCACTTTTTTCACAAAACCTTTGCTCTCTAGAAACCCAGGCAGTTTGGGTTAAAATTCTTTAAAAGGCTTATAAACACTGAATTATTACCAACATATGAAATTATATTAAGGACATGCATCAGAAAAATTGGGAATGTTGGACAATATATATAACAGCTTGATTTTGCAGTGTTGTCTAATGTTCGTTAAAGCAAAAGTGTACAAAAGTGGGAATTTATGCGATAACGGACACAGCAATGCATCATGTATAAGATCGTTATGTTTGTAGCGCGATCCATTAAAACGTAGCTACAATATAGCCTATTTCAATTCAGACCTAGATATTATTACTATTATTCCACTAGGTCTAAAATATATTGTTCGCTGCAAACATAATGATCTTAAATTTATTAATTATTAATTTACTATTAGTAAATGTGTAAAGTTGCATAAAATGGAAATAGCCTACTCAAGTAGGCTAACTACGTTACCTCAGATGGTTGAATGGTTGGATTCCACAACTGGTAAAATAAAACATATATAAGTAAATACAACATTTACTGTAGGAGCCATACAATTTACTGGTGACTTAATTTAAAAAACTATTCTATTGCGTTTCTGATTTGGCAGTGAAATTCGCCGATTTTGGGTGCGTAAGATGTGAAGGATTCTATGGTTCAGTTAGTGTTTTCAGCCCATAATGGCGGCCGCGCTACCGGAGCGCCATCTAGTGGCTGTTACACAAAAAGTATCAAAGTGTCGTCTCTTGGGTTCTAAGCTCTTTGGCACAAGTCACCTCTCGATGCATCCTCGATAAAAGGGGTGGATCAAGAACACATCCGGGGATTTTAACTGTACTTGGCTAGATGTGAACTTTGAATTGGAACAGTACTTGGGCAGCGACAGATGACGTTTCACAAATCCACAAGTACAGACAACGCATATTGAGAAACGGCTCGGTTCTCCTTAAGGACCCAGGCAGTAATGCCTGATAAAAAGTTATCATGATGTTTTGACTAATTTTAACCTATTTCACTATTGTATATGATGTTTATTACATTAAGTGCACAAACAACATGACATGAATGCCTATGTATTGCATAATAAAACAAACTATAAACACAACCATGCCTAAAATCTATTTTTTATAAGGGTAAGGATTGTTGCAACATACTATGTTCTGTAAAAGAAATGTAATATTAATTTTACACAATAATAGCAATGTGGTATAGTATATAATATTACTAGGCCTATTATAATTTTTAATAAATTAATTGTCATGCAAAGTACAAACAAACATCATTAATTTAAAACATGCAATTGGGAACTATTTTGGAAGCAAAAAACATACCTAAAATATAAGCTAAGCTAATTATAGATGTATGCTATGCTAGTACATAAGCTACCTAAAAAAAACGTAAGAACGAGAAACGCTTGATTTCACAACCTATAGCTTCAGTTACATACTAATATATGATCCATGTAATTTAAAAGACATTAACGGTCATTATAACACATTTTAAACAATATAAATCATAACATGATTTTGCAGAAATTATAATCAGGTGCTAAAAATACTAGTAAAAGTCCGCTGAACCTATGGGATCACTTTGGGTCCTAAAGGAGACCCGATTCCTGGGGGGACTCGATTTCTCACTACACCGCCCTTTTTATCGAGGATGCATCGACAGGTGACTTGTGCCAGAGGTTGTATATTATAGGTAGATGATTGGGTCTGTATCTCTTACCATTGGAGAAAGCGTAACGGTTAACTTAATCACGTGCGGCACCTCTCAGCCTATTGTGTAATGGCAGTGACATCAGTGCCTGCCGTTCAAAACTACTTCCCTGTGTACCGCCTATGCATACCGCCGGAGCGTTAGCATTAGCCGTTACGCTTTTTTGGCTAAAGGTTGCAGGCTTGCCTTCCAGTGGCTTTGCTTGTGCGGACTTGAGACAGTCAGGTATCCCAGAATGCATCTCGCACTAACCAGCAAGCGTCTATAGACCCTTTTCACGGGCTGTGATGACATGTTTTAACAGTCATCAATATCGTAAATCCTGCAAAGTTTTTTATATTTTCATTTTTAAAAAAAGCATATGTACATTTATAACAATATACTTAGTATTATATTAACTTTGCATCAAATTACAAAACCTTAGTTAACGCTGCTGTGAGGGTTGTTTCTAATACAGCAGTTATGGGAGTGACAGTTGAAACGACATCTTTCTCTTCTGACTGCCGTTATCGATTGCTCTCTATTTTTTTCCTATTTATGAAAGTTGTGAAAACACTATTGTGGAGTTTTTCTTTTGCTATTTGAGCAAATGGAAACATATTTAATGTATTCTCTCATTCACTGCTATAGAATTTTACCCAACTATGATGAAAGGGATCGCTCTGGCGAGACTACGGCCCTCATGCAGGTCAAGAATTATCCCCAGGAACAAGATACGTTGGCTGGGAGATAATGAGCTCTTGGGAAAATTGACCCTGAGCCCCAAGCACTCTAAGTGGCTGAGGAGGAGGGACCTGTGTGACAGCAGCTCCGCCTCCGACTGGGCCAGAATGAGCCAGTCGTCGAGGTAGTTAAGTATGCGTACGCCCATCTGTCTTAGAAGGGAGAGAGCCGCACCCATGCACATAGTTAAAAAGTGCGGGGAGCCAGAGATAGCCCGAACGGAATGACCGTGTATTGATATGCCACCCCTTTGAAGGCGAATCTCAAGAATCGTCTGTGAGGGGGGGCTATCTGGATGTAAAAATAAGCATCTTTCAGATCCAGGGAAAAGAACCAGTCTTCTGGGAGAATTTGCGAGATGATCTGTTTCAAAGTGCTCATTCTGAATGAGCACTTTATTAGGGCCCGGTTCAGATGCCTGAGATCGAGGATGGGTCTGAGACCACCATCCTTTTTGGGAACGAGGAAGTACCAACTGTAGAAGCCTGACTCGCTCAGTGCTGGGGTAACCACTTCTATGGCTCCTTTTGCCAGCATGGTGTTCACCTCGGAATGTGAGACGTGCACGTCCCCGTTCTCCACGGAGGTTTGGACCATGCCCGTTGAGCGAATTGGAGTACATAACCTTGTTTTACTACATTCAGCACCCACGTTGACACTCCAGGGATGGCCTGCCAGGCCTCGGCCCGCGTGGCAAGGGGCTGGATTGGTTCGAGCACCAAGTCGCTGTGAGGAACTGTTGTGCACATATGGGGTGGAAGAGGAAATTTGCTCTCTTTTTGAGTATGTTTGTGTTTTATTTTGTCCAATATCACAGCGGTTATACATTTGGGCATTGGAACGGGCCCTTTGCATGCAATAAACACATTTTCCCCAGCACCCTGAACTGAACAATATCTCAATGAACACAAAAACAATTTCCAAAATGTTGACAAGACTAAGTTTTATATATCATCTGTTTAACTTATAACATGAAAGTAAGGTTAATAATATAACTTAGAGAACAAAATTTTCAGTTTTACTCAAATTAGGGTGATGCAAAAATGAGTACACCCCACTGAAAGTCTCTGGAGCAAAGCTAAATTTTAGACTACAAAGGCCTACTTTAACAAGAATTCAACCACAGGTGAGTCTAATTATTCATTACACAGGTGTCCAGCAGACAGTGGACTATAAAAGGGTGTTAAAACCCCTTCCCATTTCATGCTGTCAGCAATGGCACCACATGGAAGAGAAATGTCACAAGACCTGAGAAAGAAAATAATTTCTTTACACGAGAAAGGTGAAGGCTACAAGAAGATCAGCAAAGCTTTACTTATCAGTCAGAATACTGTAGCAAAAGTGGTACAAAAATTAAAAAAAGATGGAACTGCAATCATCTCACAGAGATGTCCAGGTCATCCACAGAAGTTAACACCTCGACAAGAGCGTCTTCTGATGAGAAGGGTTGAAGAAAATTGGCATGCAAGTTCACTGCAGTTATCTAAAGAAGTAGAAAGCCAAACTGGGGTGACTATTTCACGTGACACAATACAATGTACACTGCAGAGGAATGGCATGCATGGGTGCCGTTCACGAAAGAAGCCTCTTCTAAAGCCCAGGCACAAAAAAGCCCGCCTAGAGTTTGCCAGGGCCCATGCTGACAAAGATGAAGACTACTGGGACTCTATACTCTGGAGTGATGAGACCAAGATAAATGTTTTTGGAACTGATGGCTTCAAAACTGCATTGCGTCGGAAAGGTGAGGAATACAAAGAAAAATGCATGGTGCCTACAGTGAAACATGGTGGTGGCAGTGTCCTTATGTGGGGCTGCATGAGTGCTGCTGGTGACGGGGAGCTGCATTTCATTGATGGCATCATGAATTCACAGATGTACTGCTCTTTACTGAAAGAGAAGATGCTACCATCACTCCGTACCCTTGGTCGTTGTGCACTTTTCCAACACGACAATGATCCTAAACACACATCTAAGACCACTGCTGGATTTCTGAAGAAGAACAGGGTGAAAGTGATTCAATGGCCAAGTATGTCTCCTGATCTGAACCCAATCAAACACCTATGGGGAATTCTGAAGAGACAAGTTGAGCATCACTCTCCATCCAGCATCCAGTCTCTAAAAGAGGTCATTCTTGAAGAATGGAAAAAGATGTTGCAAAATGTCACCAACTTGTTCATTCCATGCCTAGAAGACTTGGTGCTGTCATCAAAATTCATAGAGGCCATACAAAGTACTAGATGTTGTAGTTTTTGTTGTGGGGTGTACTCATTTTTGCATCACCCTAATTTGAGTAAAACTGAAAAAAGTGTAATCTAAGTTATATTATTAACCTTACTTTCATGTTACAAGTTAAACAGATGTTATATTCAACTTGGTCTTGTCAGCATTTTGGAAATTGTTTTTGTGTTCATTGAGATATTGTTTAAAATGTTACTTTTCAAAGGGGGTGTACTCATTTATGCTGAGCACTGTACTGTGTGTGTATACATTACATTATTTATATATATATATATATATATATATATATATATATAAATAATGTAAATTTATAACACTATATTTTGTGATAATTCACGATCACCTTCAAAGAGAAGCAGCTTTCTGGGGAAAATTCAGCAATTTGAACATGGAGCTACTTTGAGATCTACATGTCTATGGGACTGAACTATATAGGACCTTGAATGAGGATTGTAAAAGAACAGTTTATTAAAAATGAGAATCTAGAAAGATATTAAGATATCTTTAATACTTTTAGAGTTAAAGGCATGTAAACCTTGGAAAAGTAATGTTTATTGCACTCAGATATGTTCTATGCAAATGAGCTGATAGAAAATACATGAGATACATTTCTAGTTTCAACATTATTTGTTCTTCAGATATTCCTCTTTAAGATAAAATAAGTATCAGCTGGACGCAAAGTGACCCACATTTGGTTTTTGACCACTGAAATGTGTACTATTTACCAATTTACTAATGGAGCAGCATTAAGATCTCCATATCTCTGGGATTGAACCATCGAGGGCCTTTAAAATGAACACAAGAAGTGCTTTTTGCCATTTTTGATGCCATTTTTTTTTATTTCACTGTTGGCATATAATGAAACAAAGATTGCTAAAGTCAACATATTTTACTAATAGACCTACCAATCTCTGTGTACAAATAAAATAATGATGCTGCCATCTTTCTAAAGTCATTTTTACACCCCTCTAATTTGGCTCCAAATCTCAGGTAAAAATTGTCATTTTGACCCCTCTCTACAAAATATTAGATTACTCAGTAAATATACACCTGAGACATTTAATATTTTGGCTTTCATCACTATTTCATCACAAAATCATGTCGGAAGAAATGACACTCAACCCACACCCAAGAAAAGTTAGTGTGGGTGTTTTTTGAATTCTGTGAAATGGTATGGTGTTAGCTAACCCAGTCCGCAAAAAAAAAAAAAAAAAAAACCTTTATATAGCGATTTATTCAATACAGATTGTTTCAAAGCAGCTTTACTGTGATAACAGTAAAATGATTCAGTGATGCAACAGAATTCATTTCAATTCTAAAAGAAAATTGTGTCATTGTTCAATTGAAGTCAGTTCCGTGTTGATTCTGTTCCATTGTAAATATCATCAATTATTAAATTAGTTCATTGTTTTATTAGGGTTTTTTTTTATTATTAGTTCAAAGTGATGTCATTGTCCAGCTCAGTTTAGCTCACTTGTTCTCATTCCAAAAGTGTCAGAGCATTCAAATCAATAATATTATTGAATATTAAGATTTTCAACAATATTAAAAAAGCTTATCAACTGTAAGTTTTTGTTTGTTTTTTGGACAGTTATGATTACAAACTTTCCTCCTCCCTACACTCATGTTTAGAGCAATTCATTGGCTACAAAAGAGAAAACACAAAATAAACAAAGTTAAAGATGAATTTAACTGATAGCATTATTAGCTATACTGGGCATTTAAGAAAAGTAGTTGCAATTGATTTTCCACCAGGGGGAGACCTTTTTTTGGGGGGGGGGGGGGGGGGGGGGGGGATAGGAGGAACAAATCTTGACCTCGTTTTCTCTCTCTCTCTCACTCATATTATACAAAACTCTTTGGTTATTACCTCATTTAGTCAACAAGCGTCAGCACTGCAAATGTACAAATAAAAAAGAAACTAATAATTCATAAATACCACATCCCATTACTTCCGTAAGACAGTGATATGGAGGTATTTACTTTAAGGAGATATTTAAGTAGGTGTTAAAATGTTAAAGTTGTGTAAAATAAGTAAAGTATTAGATGCAGTATCTTTAGTGTACAGTATTTGAAAGAGCACAGGATCTTCAGTTCAACGTGTATAATGAGTTGGTATGATTTTGAAGTTATCTTTGCCTGCTTACAAAACAAGGAACTTTTTTTTTTTTTTTTCTCTGTGAAACTAGACCTGATTCTTGGAGACTTGGTCATGTTTTTTTTCCCTTTAAGTAACTCGTCCTAGACTTAAAAGAGTTTGTTACTAACTATATTCTAAAAATCTAGATTATTTGGAATTTAATGCTGAGAATTTTGGCAGATTTTGGCAGCAGTTTTTGAATTAAAGGAAGCTGAAAACATCGACTGCTTGTTATGTACTGAAAAACGACAACCGTGGATGTCACCAAACTTGGAAAAACACAACAGCTGTGGGTGTCACCAAACTTGTAAAAACAAAACCATGGGTGTCACCATGCTTGAAAATACACAAGAATCATTCTGATGTGCTATGTCTTTTATGAGAAAAGAGGTTCCTTACTTGTTATGTCGCCTCCTCTGAGGTCAATGTGTAAATAGTGTTGCATCTTAAGGGTGTGCACTTTTCCTTTAAAACACGTTATATTTTTGTCAAAAAATATTATGTAGCCTATTAATTGCAATAAAACATGCAAAATTGTCATTATGAACACTTGCAAAAATGAGAGAAACAACTAAATATTAAATTGTAGTCAGTGTATACTTTTTCATGAGTTTTTTTTTTTCTATGCATTTTTGCATGTATATGTAGATGTAGTTTGTCTGTTTTGCAAAATAATTCTGACAGATAAATACCTTAACCAAGTTAAGTGTTTTGCTCCTCCCTCACATTTAAAATATTTAAAAAAAACAAAAAAACAAAATATTCCCTCATATTTTGCATTTTTAATATATTCACATAATTCCTCCGGATATCATTTTTGGCCACTACTTCCTTCATTGTACTGGAAAATAATGTAATGGAAAAAAATCTGAACAGGAATGAGTTTTTAGAGAAATTTTAGATTTTGGGGGGTGGGTACAACACATAAACAGGTACTAGTATTTTGATTATATCTGAGTGCTTTTTATTATATCTTTTTAATAAACAACTTCTATTTCTACAGATACACTATATTGCCAAAAGTATTGGGACACCCCTCCAAATCATTGAATTCAGGTGTTCCAATCACTTCCATGGCCACAGGTGTATAAAATCAAGCACCTAGGCATGCAGACTGCTTCTACAAACATTTGTGAAAGAATGGGTCGCTCTCAGGAGCTCGGTGAATTCAAGTGTGGTACCGTGATAGGTTGCCACCTGCACACAGAAAACTCAAAGGTACAGGAAGGTACCTAAAAGAGTACACTTTGTCGCCCCAGCTGTACAGAAATGGTACATTTTTGTACCTTCTTGTTTGTACCTCTAAAAGAACAATTTTGCACCCCTAATGATAGAAATGTACTTTTAGGTTATGGTTTAAAATTACATCCTGGTATTCTCCCAGAGCCTTTCACTAATATCCAGCTGAGCTGATTCATCCTAAAATAATAATAATAATAATAAATAATACTGTACTTTTTAATATATATATATATATATAAAAAAAAAAGACACTTGCATGGGTGGGGAGACAATTCCTTCAGAAGCATTAGGCTTTGTGAGCATTTTGTTACCAATTTAAAATACAAAACAGAGGCAGTGCATTTTTTTTTTTTTTTTTAAATTACAAAAGTAACAATTCTAAGTATAAAGTACAGAACATTCTCAATTCAGTTTTATAACTCTCATACTGGATTTTCTGTACCCAACATTAACAATTCAATTAACATGTAGAATGTTTCAATTCCTTCACAACAGGAAATATCATGCCCAGTGAACAGTTAATCAGTTTTAAGTGCTGAACACATAGGTAGTGCATGTTTTACAAGCGTTTAAACAATGTAACAATTCTTGGAGTATAAAATACAGAACATTAGCAACTCAATTGTAATTCATATACTGGATATTCTGTATTAAACCTGTTAAAAAAAATATTTCAAATGAACATGTACAATGCGTTACAATTCCTTCAGAGTGTAAATACAAAACTGAAAGCGTCGGGCCCAATGAGCAGTTCATTAATCAGTTTTAAATACTAAACTCTCAAGCATTTTAACATCCTATCCTTGAGCTTTTGCACTTTTTTTTTTTTTTTTTAAACACTTTTGACCCTCTTTAGACCAACCATTCGCTATCAGCATGTCAACTTGTATTTTGGGCATTAAACAACATATCTGACAAATCTGTACAGAAGACTTGCATTAAACAGACAGTGAGTTCACCCAAAAACTTAAAATCCTGTAATTTACTCACCCTCATGTGGTTCCAAACCTATATGAATTCTCTCTTCATTTGAACGCAGAAGATATTTTGAAGAATGTTGGTAACCAGACATTTGATGGTAGCCACTGACTTCCATATTAGAAGAAAAAAAAAATACTATGCAAGTCAATGGCTACCGTCAACTGTCTGGTTACCAACATTCTTCAAAGTATCTTCTGTGTTCAACTGAAGAAAGAATTCATGTAGGTTTGGAACAACATGAGGGGGAGTAAATGACAAGTTTCATTTTTGGCATACCTGTACACTAAGCATCCTATTCATATGACCTTGCCAAAGACCAGCAAGCATTTACACAAAATGTCTCAATCCAACATACAGATTATCAACTGTATGTGTCAAGCGATGTGTGGTCCAACTCATCTCCAGGTTTAAGCAAAATCCAGTCACTGTCTACTCTTACAGGATATGCATGAAAATGTGAATCAAAGGACGATGGAAGCAAGATCTTACTGCAAAGCATCCATGTGGTATCAAAGTTAAGTATGTACTTGATCTGTCCAAACAGTCACTTTGCTAGTGAAACTCACAATATATGTAATTTGCTTTACAACATTGCAAAATATGTGATTGTGAAACTAGAATATTTTTCTACATTCAGGAATTGACTTAAGGGCTGGGCTTATCCTCTTGCCATCCATCTTTAGAGAAAAGTTTGAACACTACATTACTATGAGAGAGGTAGGCTTCAGAATTATCTTCAGGTGTGGTGGATATGCAGTGTTGAAACAAATACAGACGGCTGTCATGAAGGCTTCGTCAAGGCTGGTGCACTGGCACATGACCATTTCATCTACCGTCACCACACTGCGATTGGAAAATGGCAATCATTGGAAGAGGGCATTCTCCATCAGTTGAATGGTTGGAAAGGGTGTAGCAGGGTCCCCCTACATAAAAAGAAAAAAAAAAAGATGGATGGCAAGAGGATAAGCCCAGCCCTCAAGTCAATTCCTGCAATGTGGAAAAACATCCTACTTTCACAATCACATATTTTGCAATGTGGTAAAGCAAATTACATATATTGTGAGTTTCACTAGCAAAGTGACTATCTCTACCTGGTAGATCTTCAGCCAGGGCATCCTGTCTTGTTTCAGTGTACTGTTTTGCTAGGGGGGGGATTTTGCCTTGGCAAGTTTTAGCACATTTGGCAGAACTCTAGTGAAGCCCTCTCTGAAACGATTCAGTCAATCTCATCATCAAAAAAAAAAAAAAAAAAAAAAAAAAAAAAAAAAGGAAACAACCTGTAGAATGTGAAGACAGGATTAATATTCAGTGCATCACTGAAAGCAATTTTATTTCATAAAATGCTGTTAGGTTTCTATACTGTAGCCTTTACAGATATATTTTCAGAAATGTTTATTTTCTGTGACAGCAATCGACATGTCTTCAATTTCACAATTTCCAAAATCATAATAGATTGCCTTCTTGTAACATTCAGGTGTTTTCAATACTCACTCCAGCAGGCGTTCTTAAGTATGGGTACTATTTGACTACATCCTCCACAGACATTCCTTCCATGATTTCTTGACGTCTCCAGGAGAATGTTTGTGCCATGCAGTCTTTGACAGTCGAGATTTCTGGATGTGTCTTCCGATACTCACTTTGTAGAACGTTCACATGGGCCTCAACAGATCATGAATCCTCCCCAACACAAGTTTCCTTTGTCAGAACAACAGAAACAGATAATGCTTAGACTGTGACAGATAATGACAGAGACATATGTGAAAAGTCTGCACACTCATTGAACAAGGTGTTTTAGATTAAAAAAAAAAAAAAAAAAAAATACACTGAACTGCATGAACTATGAGATCTAATGTTCAGTCAGTGAAAGAGTGAAGTGTATGCAAAAAATATTTAAATGTCTGTATTATCTGCCTTACATTGTCCTGCACTAAGTGAAACGCAAAAGTGATTAAAAGTTGAAAAATAAATTATGCATATAGCAGTGGGCTTACATATGCTACACTAGCTGGACTGCTTTGTATGGCCGAACTTCTTTAGCTTTCTGACTTCACCGTCACTGACAAGTGGTGCACTTTCTGCTTTAAATTTCCACTTTAGAGACATGTGCCAGGTGTGCTAGTAATAAAGTTAGTTGCAGAACAGCTCATCGCACTCAATTTTTAATTTAAGAGTGTGTTCATGACTAATAATATTTAACTAGTTAACGTTACTAATATTTACCATAATTCCGATAGCACGTGAAGGCAGCATAAAAACGCTGAGCTCTTGTGCAAGACGCTGCAAAAGACGCAAGACGTGATAGTCTAGCCTGAAAAAATATTTTTAAATAAGAAACAACATTTATGGGACAGGTCATGTAAGATTTTGTTGCTGAATTGAAAAATGTCGTTTAATTTGAGCAGATTTCATATTCCACAGCGAACTGCGCGAAGCGGGAAAAATGGGTTGCACTGCCCAAGTCTGTAGGGGCTAAATAGGCTAAATGGCGATGGCAAGTGGAAGCATTTTACACGGCTTAATTGACTATCTCAACAAAATAACTCTAAAATAACTATGTGCATAACCCAACCAGAAACAAGCCATAACGTGCTTAGTGTAGTTAACGATAGTTTTAAGTTTGTAGTTTTAAGTTTGATAGTTTTATGCTTGTAAACGTTATCAATAGCTAACAGCATGCCATGAACAGAAAAAAAAAAAAAAATCAAGATCCGGTTACTTACCCCTGAATTTCCTTGCCTCTTCTTCGTTAATCTGTATTCCAGCTTCAATTATTTTCTGAATTGGTTCATCCGTGGAAAAACTCGACAAAGATGGGCAACTAACCGAAATTTTCACGCATGGGAGAAAGAGTGCACTGTGCAACGCATTGGCAAGTAGATATCGCGCTCGCGCCTTCTAAATAGAAGAGCCAATGGCTGATTGGTAAAGTCATTGCGTCATCTCAGCAGCCATTAAAAGTTCCGGTTGCTATGGAAACAATGTTCTTTCAAAATAATGACGTGAGAGTGATAAACCCTTTCCACAAAGTAATGCATTCAACGACCTTTTTTTTTTTTTTTGGTAAATGTTCACACAAAATAAATTTTACCAGTATTTTTTGAAAAGGCCCTGTGTTTACCAGTGTGTAAAAGAGGCCATATTCTTGGTATTGGAATAGACCTGGATATCATCATCCTACACTGATATGATATTGTAAATATCTCCAGTTATAATTTGCATAAAAACAATGCAATATAAAGACTAGCTGAAATCCCAGCTGAGTAATTAATGAAACGTGTATTGACATTCACAATTGGATGGAAATTTACCAGTGACCTTTTTTACTTTAATAAACAGCTCTCTTAAATGAAGATTTTGTGATCTCTGATTTGCTGCATAATGTACCTTAAGCTTGTTAAAAGTACAATTATGTACCCTTTACTGTCAGAACTAATTTTGTACCTTTAAATTAAAACAAAGTTTCAAATTTGTCACCTTAAGGACCATTTTCTGTAGCCTACCTTACAAGGTACTTTCGTGGCAAATGTACCTTTAGGTACAGAAACAATACCCCTATTTTTCTGTGTGTGTGCAATAAGTCCATTCGTGAAATTTCCTCACTACCAGGGCTTAAAAACGAAAAAAAAAAAAAAAAAAAATTCAATCGTTTCACTCCGAGCAGAATCTATTTTTACGTTTCTGTTCCAGCGTTCCTTCTGTATTATTTACGTTCCGAAACCGGTTTGTTAAAAAAAATAACGGTTAATAACGTTATTTAATATTATTATTATTATTATTATTATTATTATTATTATTTGTTTGCATGTAGCCTACTTAATAATTATAATAATACGTAGCCTACAGCGTTTTATTTATTAAAAAAACAAAGAGAATATTTGCCGTCTTAGCTAATAGGCTTACAATTATCTTTTATAAGATTCTGTCCAAATGTAAACCTATTAAACGAAAGGAAAAACTATCAACGGTTTATAAAGTATTTTTTCAAGATATTTTAAAATGTTTGCTGCATGGTTGAAAATACCGACGCTATTCCTGATAGGAAAAAAGATAAGTCGCATTTTATTATTACATTCAGAAATAATGTAATTTATCGGTAAATAAAATAAAATGTTTACAAATAGCCTAGCCTATATAGATTTGTTTATAATGTTTGTAAACATAAATTATGAACAAAACTACCCTATTTTATTGTACCACAAAACCTCTAAAGTTAACAGCCTATTCGGCTATACGTCAAGCCAAAACGAATAAAAAAAAAAAAACTCTTTTCTTTTTTAACGCCATTCCAGCTTCTATTGCTATATTCAAGTTGAGAAACAGGTTTATTTATTAGAAATAAAACTAAATAAGATGCTAAACGAATTAATTTAAAGTGAATCTGAAGCCTACCTTTCTCATTCGTCACTGTTTCCATTTTCGAGACGAATGCTAAACTATATTATTTATTGTAAAGCTTTGTAGGCTACTTCACTCGCATTATCGACATCATGCCTTCACATAACAGCACAGTCAGGCGGGGGTCACGGGTGGTAAACGGCAGATTGTTTTACAGAATTGAATTGAGCAGATTTATGTTTGGTTGATTGTATTTAACAGGCTGCGATATCAAGTAAGCAATGCAAGAATTTGTGTGCGCGCGCGTAAGGCGCCGGCGCGACCACTGGAATTTTTTTCCCCCTTCTAAGACAGTAAACTGTACTCCATAATTTATGGTCATACAGGTAAAAGCAAGACATAATTCATACATTTACAAAAGACACTTAAATAACGAAAACAAGCAGAATGTCTGTTTCCTTTCCTAGATCTTTGGAGTGCGCCACTGAACCACTTTCGTTTTGTTAATCTGTAGACCTAATTATTTAAGTGAAATATTTCGCGTAGCCTGTAGGCCTAAATATTCCCTTTTATTTTATATGTGTTATGTAGGCCTATAGTTTTATTACGTTTTCTCTGTTCACAGAAGCGCTGCAGGTGCGTGATTTCGCTGGTTTCAAAACGCACAACTACTTGACATTCATTTTCACTTAAATGTATTTCAACCTAATGCTTGACGGTTGGTGACATATATCGTCGGAAAATCTAATGCCAGGGCATTGCCATTGTGACTTACTTAACCTATGATGACTTGACAGCTGAGCCTGAGCGCGTCAGCGCGGGCATTTCACACACTTTGGATGCGTCAGCGTCACATTTGCATAGGCTGTAATATGTGAATTCGTAATTTGGTTGACTGCCAAATCAAAATATTAAACAGAAAGATAAAATAACGTTATTAACCGGTTAATGGCCATTTCAAATTAGCGTTTCTGTTCAGTACGATTAAATTTGATTTCGTTTCCGTTTCTGGTTACGTTCCGGTCAAAATTTCGTTCGTTTCCGGTTTTCGTTTTCGTTCCTTGAACCGGTTCAGAGCCCTGCCGTGGAATATTTAGTAGTGACTCAACTGTTATTGGTATCATAACAACGTGGAAGCAATTGGGAACAACAGCAACTCAGCCATTAAGTGGTAGGCCACGTAAAATCACAGAGCCAGTAGCTAGAGACCTCCAAACTTCGTGTGGCCTTCAGATTAGCTCAAGAACAGTGCGTAGAGAGATCATGTGACCTACACTGTTAGACATTAAGTTACTGTAACTGCCTCATTTTACAGCATGATGTCCTTACCACATTTTCTTTTTACAGTACAGTGGCCTTACTGCAACTTATTTTACAAAATCATTATTTTGAATATTTTATGAATGCTATTAAATTTAATGAATTCAAAATAAGTGACTTGAGTCCATTTACATAAGTATATTTTTTATTCACTGTCACTATCAAACACATCCATTTTATTAAAAAAAAAAAAATAGAGAACTAAATTCATAACAAATCAAAGCGGAGATCATGACAAAATGGCAACAAAAAGCATGAACAAAACATCGCAGTTGGTCTTGGATGGCCTCCACACTGGTACACCACTGTTGGCTGATCTGAAACAAAACAGAGGGAAAATGTGTGAAAAATGGTCATGAGTTTCTCATCTAAATTTGCTCATGGACAGATGAAGTAACAGCTTGTGCAACAGCAGTTATTCTTAGTTATTAGTTATATCTATCTATCTATGTAAGCCAGCGAAAGCACTGGTAAAGTCATGCAGCTGGTTAGCTTCATAGAAGACATTCCCCTCAGTGCTGACCATCCAGTGAGTTGCAGACATCAGACTACTCTTTAAAACAAAGGCATCTTCAGCTAAATTGTTGCATTTAATAGAATTCTCAACAACTATTTCTCATACCATGATCACCCTTGGTGTGATAGGCAGTGTCACCTCCTGCTCATCTGACATCTTGGTCGAGGTTGGCTTAAAAAAAAAAAAAAAATAAGAATAAATAAATAAAAGTTAATACTTGCACCTGTACATACTTGCATGTGCCTAGTTTTTAGTTCAGGTTTTGCGTGTTGACTTTGCGATGAAATATGTCTGTTTCTCCATCTTATCCTCAGTCTCTCTGTTTTCTGGTCACTGGCTGAATATGATCAGCATATAAAATAATGTATACATATTTTTAAGTGCATGCAATGAATTGTTTTTAATTTGTCATGTTATGCAGAGGCATATCCCACATGAGACTATAAAAAAAAAAAATCACAAGATAAAAATGGAAAATAGGCAGAAATATAGGCAGTTGTTTTATTGTTGAAATAATAAAGTGTTATGCATTACAAGATGTGTAATTTATGATGTATAAGATCACATAATGCATCTGATAGTTAGTCAAAACATATACTGCCAAAGTGCAGTGTCTCTTAGAAGAGCCTTTGGGATGTAGTTAGCTTCTGTTGACACAGGCAAAAGAGAGAAAAAGAAGAAACATTATTATTTTTCATCAATGATTATTCACTAATGACTATATATTATGAACATGTTAAATCACAGATATAGAATGACTGCTAAATTGATCACTTACACAATCAGATGAAAAACAGCACATATATAAAAATTAATTTCAAATTCAATCTAAAAAATATATAGGCCTATATATCTTTTAGGTTAGGAGGGGGAATGAGAGAGAGCGCGTGCGTGAGCAAGAGCCTTTGAGAAAACGTGCTATTACTTCAAATGACGTCACACATTTAACGGTATTCATTTAACTGACGATTAAAATATACCATAACTGGCCGTAAAAAAAGACGTAAAACCATTGTTCATGTAAATTCTAGACTGGGTACATATACTGGAAAAGGAAGTCAGTAAATTGTATGACAATTTAATGGGTTTCATATGAAAGCAGCAGTTTTTGAGGGAAACAAACAGTTCCCTCAGACTGTCCTCTTAGTAATAGCCTATAATTACATCATATTTACTTTATTCATATATTTAGCTGTATTTAGTTGATACTGGTAATGGTTTACGTTGTAAAAGTAACTTATAAAAGACATTTGTTTCAAAATTTGTTCAGTAAAAAGTAGTGTTGTAGTCAAGACCACCTAAACCGAACCAAGTTGAGACCAAGACCAGTGTGTGTCAAGACCAAGACAAGACCAAGACTTTGGGGGGTTGAGACCAAGACCAAGGCAAGTCGAGACCGAGTCAAGACCAAGACCAGACTAGCATTCCTCAAATCCTTCTGAAAGATCCACATTTACTGCCCGAGAAATTATTTTATTTATTATTTATTTAATTAATTATTTTTAATCAATAATTACAATTAGAATAATAAGGTTATCAGGCCATTGCGAAGTATTGCCAGTTTACCTGCCTTACTGAGCGTTTATATCATTATTGTCTTGCTATCTTGTGTATGACCATTGCCTGTTTTGTTCTGTTTCTGCCTTGGATTGTTCTGTTGTTTGGATTGGCCTGCTTTATTGTGTTTCTACCTCTGCCTGCCTCACCTTTATGCTACCTGCCTGTCGATTTGGATTTGTTTGCTGTGGATTACATTAAACGACTGCATATGGATTCTAACGCCGCCTCAGCGTCATTACAGTTCATCTTTACGCTACAGAGGTGGAACAGAATCTGAATTGGTACAATTACAAATGCATAAATAATGGTGAGATTAATGTTTTTAAAAATAAAATTTTATTGAACATTTGTAAAAAAAAAAAAAAAAAAAAAAAAAACGTTTGCAATTGTGTTCCTATTTGTGAAAACAGCCCCCTTTCTTGTGATATTGCTTAATTATATGTTATAATATAAATATCAAGTATTTTTTTGCAATCATATCTTGAATTTTGTGGGCAATTGTATTAATTTTGGTGACATTTTTGACACAATTTCTTTGTTGATTTCTGACCCGGCATAACAGTAGTAAAATAAATGAAATTAGAAATAAGTTATTGATTGCATTTAAAGCAGGAAGTTTTACATCCAGTCAAATTAATGATGTTAACAAAGAAATCAGGCAATGCAACGGCAATTTAGCGATTTCTCCGCAGTTGTGGTCTTGAAATAAAAGGTCGAGTCCTCATAGTCTGAGACCAAGACAAGATCGAGACCAAATGTGGCCGAGACCAAGAAGACAAGACCACGACCTTCAAAAAATGGTCTTAAGACTGGTCTCGAGTAGCCTACTACAACACTAGTAAAAAAAAGTACCTCAAGAAAACTGACAGTTGGCGATCCACTCAGGAGGGACGTCCATTATGCGCGCACTCGACCCAAACCTCAGGTGGGCTTTGCACGAGAGAAATCATTTAAATTTAGTGAAGTGAAAGCAAAGCTTATATATTTTATTTTTTCTCATTTAAAAATTATATTTATATCACCACATTTGTGCTGTTATTACCTTAACATTAAAAAAAAAAATACTATTGCACTTCAAGAAATCTTCTTCCTTTACAGTAGCCCTACTGCTTTTGCGTAAACAGTAAAGTACTGCAAATTCCCATATACAGTAAGTTACTGTTAACTTCATAAAAAATACCCATAATGCAGTGCATATTACAGTAGTTAACCATAAATAATAACTAATATTTTACTGGGCTTTTTTGCAGTAAGTAACTGTAAAATTACAGCAAAGTATAACAATACTGACAAAGATGGCTGCTTAAGCCTGGAGGTCCCCTACTCGGCACTGATAAATCAACCGTTCAAGTTATAGCTTTGGTATAAATTAATAATACCTGCTCCTTGGGTTCGTTTACCAGTGTGTGATGGCTAAACGACAGCTTTTACCATCCTCTCTGGAGAAAAAACAGCTGAAAGAACCAGACAACGAAGCGCTGCGCAGCATGGTGGCCGACGAGCTAAAACTACAGTTTGGTATCGTTCAAGAAATCTTCAAGGAGGAATTTCAACTTGTTGCTGAAAGAATCGGTTTCTTGGAGAGAGAGATGAAGTTATTCAATAACAACTTTGATAACATTCAACTTTGATAACATTCAGTGACAGCTGTTCAGTGACAGCAACAGGAAAGGCTGATCTTTAAACTACTACTTTTTCAGGACAGAAACATAATCCTCAAAGGAGGCCGAGCCGCCTGTCCAATACTTCACAAAGGCAGTTCACTTCTTTTCTTCCCCGACTACAGCAATCAAACCACCATGAAAAGACGTGAAATGAATCAGGTTAGGAAAAAACTCACGCAGCTTGGGATCCCTTCCTTCATGATTTACCCCGCTACGATTAAGGTGACACATAGCAGATCAACCTCCCTTCTGGAAACGCCGGCCGAAGTGGAATCTTAGGGTGCTTTCACACCTGCATCATCTAGTTCGGTTGAATCGCATAGAGTTTGTTGTCCCTGTTGGTGCAGTTCGTTTAGGCAGGTGTGAATGCAGCAATCGCACTCGGGTGTGCACCAAAAGCCTATACCAACAAAGCGTACAGAGACCTCCTTGAAGAGTTTCAAACGAACTCTGGAGCTTTCCGCTTGAGATGTGAAAGCAATCTGACCCAACGGACCAACAAACCAAACAATATCATATTTCATAATGGAAATGTGTTGTGGGTGGTGGGAGGGCCAATAGAAATCTCGTTCCAGGACCGGGGCCCCTAGGGAAGACCCTTATAGGCCCTCCAGACCTCTGGGCCCCGTCTATACAGTCCCCCTTCTCAATCTATGTATTTTGAGTTTAAAAAAAAAAAGTGCAAATGTTAATATTCACATGTAAATCTGATTTTATTACATTTTGTTGACTACATCTTTGCCTACTAGATATTTTCTTGCAGAGTTCCTCCTGGAGGCCCACTGTCCTGCAGGGTTTAGCTCCAACTCTGATCAAACACACCTGAAACACAAACAAATCTTACCAAAGTCTTTTCTAAGTTATCCTGAAGACTTTGGTAAGATTTGTTTGTGTTTCAGGTGTGTTTGATCAGGGTTGGAGCTAAACCCTGCAGGACAGTAGGCCTCCAGGAGCAGGGTTGGACACCCTTGTTCTACCATAAAGTGAGCTGTGTGAAACTCTGCAAGAAAATATCTAGTTAAAAATGCAAAGATGTAGTCAACAAAATGTAATAAAATCAGTTTTACATGTGAATATTAACAGCTTTTTTTTTTTTTTTTTTTTTTTTAACTCAAAATACATAGATTGAGAAGGGGGACTGTGTAGGTGCGACCCAGAGGCCTGGATGGCCTATAAGGGTCTTCCCAATAGGGGCTCCGGTCCTGGAACGAGATTTCTATTGGCCCTCCCACCACCCACCACCCACCTCTCACTCATCACCCCGGAATTCGCAATAATGCAATGACCAGTACAGGGAGCCCAGTTTACCTTGAAACACCATTCATTGTCAATACTGTGGATAATCCTTTTTTTATACCCTAAACAGGCAACGTGAATTGGGAGTTACAACTCATAAAATCCAAACTACATTAAATATTTCAAAAATTCCTTTGGATATGTTTTACTTAAATCAAGATAATATAAAAAGTGACATGAAATGATTTTTTGCTGACCATTTCAGTAGTCCCACATTACCAAAATGGCTACATTGGTATTGGCTAGAGTTTTTGTGTGTCTCGACAGTTACAAGTAAAGCCACAATAAGCTCACGGAGCGAACTTGTCAATCATTTTGATGGATGATGCTGAGAAAACTCTGACCAATAGAGTACCTCAGAGATGACGTGTTTTTGTAGGCCAACCTGGAATTTAGCGGTGCACTGGTTCCCTCGATCGAAAGCCAATGCATTTTTCCCATAGACTTTTGACAAAAATTGCAAAAAATAAGCTCTGTGTTTAACAAAGGGTTATGACACTTACACGTTTTGTCTATCAAGATAATCTTTACAAGTTAACACAACATTTATACATTTTGAAGCCTAAATAAAGTCGTTAAATATAAAAAGCTAACAGTAGGCTATAAACAGACTACAGCACACCATGGTCACAGATCAATGTCACCATCACCAAACTTCCTCAACTTTATTTAAAAACATGCTCGCTGATGTTATGATCTGCGCTGTGTATGAATACTTATCCACTTTTTCATGAGAAATGCTGTTTGTCATGATGATGTCTAAAGTACCCACCAAAGGAAGTAGTCCTTTTTAGCAATTTGTTAGCAAATAGCTTTTAAGATACAATAAAGGTTTAAAAAATCTCAAGCGGGTTATAACTGGTGTGTTTTATGTCATAGATCAAAACGTGAAAATATTTAGAGGCTTTGTTAACCATAGACCTTATTTCAGGCGATTTAGCAAAAACCCATTCAAAAAACCTATTGACTTCAGGGTGATGGAACCGGAAGTCCTAAAATGCTAACTCGCTTCTGGGTTTTGCCTACAAAAACATGTCATCCCTGAGGTACTCTATAAGGACAGTTGTACTCGCGTGTGACTTGCATAAACACATTTTGGTACGCTTTGAAATGTAGCCATGTGAAAGCGAACCGAACCAAGTCTCTCCAAGTCTGTTCTCCAGCAAACCATATGAACTGCTACAGAGTGAGACACTGGTTCAATGTCCAAACTCTTCTCAGTTTCAAAGAAATGTTGTAATGAGACAAATTATTAGCATTTTTAAACATGAAAACATTCTCAGTTTCTTGGCAGTTCAATGAAGGCAGTCCACATACCTCTTTAAGTGTTTGTTCAACCAAAAATGTCGTTCCACAGCCATAAGACCGTTCGTTCATTTTCTGAACACTAATTAAGATATTTTTGATGAAATCCAAGAGGTTTCTGACCTGATATAGTGCAACGTTATTACTACTTTCAAGGCCCAGAAAGGTAATAAAGACATCATTAAAATAGTCCATGTGACTGCAGTGGTTAAACCTTAATTTTATGAAGTGACGAAAATAATTTTTCAACAATTTCTTCTCTTCCACTATGTTTACTACGTCAACAGCGTAGGAGACTGACATTATTCATTATCATTATTTTTGTTTGTTTTTTGCGCACATTGTAATTAATGACAGAATTTTCATTTTTGGTGAACCAACCCTTTAATATGAAAAACATTTGGATTCTCGGTCAATACAACACCCACATGTGATCCATATAACAAAACCAAACATGACATGCATGAGATTGCAGTGCTTACAATTCTTTATTTTTTGATAATTATTTCATTGTGTATAAAATCAATAAAGACCAAGTCACTGCTCATTAGGTGGCCTTGATTTCACATTTTAAAAAAGATTACTTTTAATTACTTAGAAGCAATTTACTCAATTTCTTTGAGTATTTTAAACATTTTCTTTGAGTATTTTTAACATTTACAGTGAAACTGTTACTCTGGTAAACTGGATTAAAATATTAAAACAGAACAATGCGATAACACCTACAAACAAGTTTTTAATAAGGAAAAATAAAAGTACAAACACAGATTTCAGGACCAAAAACACCTAAACTAAAAAAGCTCCAGGTATACTGTTGTCAAACTTAGCTTAGAATAAGCAAGTAACATTAACCCACTATTTTTTATACATTCTACTCTTTGAGTCCAAGGTTGTTTTTAGCAAATGAGATTATAACAGCACACACTTGCGCCTCCAGAGAGAAATTACCCATTACTGCTGAAATAAGTTCAGCCCCTTCAGCCCAATCCAGATTGCCCAGTACTTCCATGACATTAGAGAACAGTTCTTGCTTCTCCTGAAGAGGCATCTTCATTATGATCTGAGGGAGAGGCTTCAAATCTTCACTCATCCACCATCCCGCAGCAACTCCCAGAGCACCACCTACATAAGACAATAGAAGAATGAGGAGAAAGAAACAAAATGCTAAAGATGCATTAGGTTCACTAAATGAACCATTGATAATTATTAACTAATAAAATAAACTCTCGCTCTGTTTTCTTTACTTGAAATTTTAAGTTGATCACACTAAATCACACTAGATCACACTTATTTTGTAATAAAGCTATCATTACAAAAAGGTATCACTAGATGCTAAAGTTTTAAGCTAATATTTTGATGTCTATACAGTTTTAAATTACTCTACAAACCTACAGTACAAATGTGCATGAAATTAAAATAAATATTATTATGGACCAACCGTTTTATAAAAGCAATAACCCCAGAGAAAGCCATGGTTTACAGTTAATTTAGAACAGCTTTATTTTATATTATTTACTTTATATTATTGCTTTATAGTAGCCTTCTGTTACATGTGCCATGGGTCTGTGTTCCGTTTTATCATATGGACTCCATTTCCCACAATTCCCCATCTAGGAACCAATCATGCGCTCACACCTGTTTCCCATCAGTGACCCTTTATAAGCTGCAATCACACACACACACAAGGGGCTGAGTATTGTTTCTGTCTTGTCGAGTGGTCTATCCTGTCTAGTCTTTGTTTGCATTTCGTTTGTTCCTTGCCTAGCCTTGCCTGTGTTTTTGATCCTGGACTGTTTCCTTGTTTGATGGTCGTTTGCTGCCTGCTTTGACCTGTGCCTGTGTTTCTGGATTACTCTTGTGCCCTGCCTTCCTGTATCTGTTTGCTGGTGTTTGACCCACTGCCTGTACGACTACGCTCTTCTTGTTTATTAAAGCCTGCATGTGGATCTCCAACTCTGTTGTCCTGCTCCCCTCCGTTACACCTACATAAAGTTAAACGAAATAAAAATGAGAAATGTTGACTTTGCAACTAGCTGAAGTAAAATAAGTTTGGTTTGTCTTTTATTTTAGTTAATGTTGAAATAACCGTTTCGTTAACTTAGCAACAAAGGCTGGCTTCAGAGAACCACACAATTGTTTATAAATGATACCACCACCCTGTGATTAAAAAACGCAGTAGGTCAAAGTTTGTAAATGACAAAAAAAAAAAAAAAAAAAGCCAATACATACCAACAAACGCACCGGGTGGACCTCCGACTAGCCCCCCTACAAAAGCCCCTCCGCTCGTCATAGCTCCTCTGACTGAGGTCTTTACGGCTGCTTTAATCCGAGTCTCAATTATCTGAGAGCAGAGCCTCATTACGTCGTCTATTTCAGGATTCATTGTGTTTTGTTCAAAAACACTGCCTGGGGAGGAGAAACACAAATCAAAGAGCTGTCTACTTTCAAATGTAATACAATTTAACACTGCGAGTATTGTAAAAACTATGGTTTGTGTCAAACAAACAGCCTGTAACTACAACTGCCGTATAGTTGTGATAAAAACAAAAAAGTAAAGAACGTTAAAAGCTAAACAAGATACATAAAATCTGTACATTTTCATGGCCTACATCTGCTTTTGACAATATTTAACACTAGGCAAGTTTTATACAGCTTTCATAAAACTTTCAGACATTACCTCTGTTTCTTCTGTTGCCGTTACTTCAAGGTTGAGAGAGTGAAAGTGACATCGAGCGACATTACACTTCAGCTCTCTGCCGCTCCGCCCTGTCCCTTTAATTAGTGATGTGCTTATTATAGCCTACATTTCATACTTTTAATTTATATAGGTGCATCACCTCAACGTAATGCAATTGGCGAATTGGTCCCCATGAGGAAAACAGATTATAAATCATACCAAGTGATGTTTTTTTGTTTGTTTGTTTTTTTGTTTTCACCTGCATTTATTTATTTATTTTGCAGAAAGTTTTCAGTGAGGGGATAGGTTTAGGGTTAGGGGATAAAATAAAGTTACATCATTATGTGTAGCCATGTTGTATTTATCCATCCATTCAAAAAACAAAACAAACAAACAAAAAAAAAAAAAAAAACACTTATCCTCTAAGGTCGCAGGCAATGAAAGACATTTATCATTTATTTATACGGGGAATATGGGGGAAATGTCATGTTATTAGAAATGTTTAAAAAAAATTACAGATTGCCCAAATGTTACAGCATCTAAATAAATAAATAATAACTGACTTCTTTCTTGTTTGTTTTTGCTCAGAATTTATTATTTTAGGTTTTGTGGCACTTTGATGGTATTTTGGCTGGTGTTTCTATGTTTATAGGGGATTTAAAAAACAAACAACAACAATAAAAAACATACAACATATCATTTTAACAATCTGTTGAACCGATTTTCAAGTTCGCTGTAGTAAAAATTATTTGAATTATTAAACATATAATTAATGTTAACATTCTGTAAAATTGTAACACCCAAGAAACAGAATTATTGCAGGAAAAATGTGTGTGTGTGTGTGTGTGTGTGTGTGTGTGTGTGTGTGTGTGTGTGTGTGTGTATATATATATGTATATATACATGGAATGGCTCTACAATGGTAATTCTTACTAGTAAAAATTGCATTGTAGAGCTCTCTATTCAGCACCTTATTATGATAATTACGCCTCATGCACACACTGTAAAAAATGAATGTGATTTTAACAGTAAAATATTGTAAAAACACTACAGAAAAAAAATTGTAAATGGGTTAACAGTAAGTTCCAGTACTATATACAGGGAAAAACTGTTAAAGCTCTTACCAGACATTTTATGTAATTTTCACAGTAAAATGCTGTAAATTTTACAATTTTTAGAAGTAAAAAAGAACAAATCAATGTATAATTTACAGTCAAAAACTGTAAACTGATATTCCCACAATTCCCTGTGTGACACTCCACATTTGAAAGTATTTTGTTTAAAAAATCATGTTTCTTAATAGTTTTTGTTATCAGTTATGTACATTAGGGTTTTATGTTACATCTTCTGTTGTTTAATGAATGTTTATTGCATTATGTAAGTGTTGTGGGTTACCATGATGGTCTTTTGCGTTTGCGTGAATGACTCTTTGCACCCTCTTTACATTAGTATATACTTCAGCTAGTGGAAAAGCTATTTGTGATGAACTCTGATTCTTCATGTGGCTTTCTCTTTTACCACCTGCATTATTATGGTGGTTGTCAGTATATGTTAAAGGTACAAAACAGATTTTAGTAGTAGTGTGTGTTGTTGAATTTACTTGTTTACATTCAAATTTTCTTGTTTGTAAATTACAGTTTTATACTGTAAAATTGACAGTTTGTTCTGTAAGTGTGTTTACAGTTTTTCTGTATTTTTTACAAAATTATTCTGGCAACCACAGCTGCCAAAATTATTTTGTAAAAACTACGGAATATTTTTTACAATTGGCGACGGCGCTTCCAGATTGTTCAGTCAAGCCGTTTTCAATGATGAATAGCAACGTAGAGGCTCTAATGATCTGATATAAGCATTATTTAGCCTGTAAGAAATAGGCCTAACTATTTTTTTGTGTTGATTAAAATCATTATAAAATGATTATGCTTTAAAGCAGGGGTGTCCAACCACATTGAGGGCTACCATCCTGCAGATTAAAAACCCTGCTCCAACACACCTGTCTGTAATTATCAAGCAACCCTGAACACCTTGATTAGCTGGTTCAGGTGTGTTAGATTGGGGTTGGAGCTGAGATCTGCAGGATGGTAGCTCTCCAGGAGCAGGGTTGGACACCCCTGCTTTAAAGACAAGAAACAGGGTACAACGGGGCTGAAGGCACATTTGACTTTAAACCACTAGATGGCATAAAAATTCAGCTCAGCCCCAATTTGGGGGTAATCCTTGACGCCATCCGGACAGAAAGAAAGTTGATTCTGCGCTAATATGTAATGTTTTTAAATATGTTGAAGATTTATGTAGCAAACGAGAATCGATCAAATTACTGAATATATTTTGTTAATGTTTTTCAGTTTTTTATTAACGGAAGTAAAAAGTAGCCTATGGTATTTTGGGTAAAATAATAGTATCCTATATAAGTAATAGTTTCTGTAGGCCTATTTTAACTTTCCGTTAATCCTTAAAACAAAACCTAATATAAAGCATAGGCTAATTCAAAATACAAGTAAAACACCTGTAAAATACTAATACGGAAAATTCATTCATATTTAGACAGAACATTGTGCCCTATTTAATTCTAATGTCCTTGCGTTATTCTGCCTGAGCTCTAATGATGATTGACAGACTTTAGTACTGAAGGGGTGGATTCTGGAATCCACTGACCCTTCAATATATATTTTAAGTTATTAACCAACATTTATCTTTCTGTTAAATTATTTGAATGACTTCTTCAACGTATGTTAAAGCATTTCTTTTCCTTTTCAAACACTAGAAAATAATTTTGAATATTGTCTGTACCTCTCACTGAGAGAAAAGAACATGTTATCAGTATGTTTTGGGAAAGTTTCCTGCTCAGAGCAGAGCTCAGATGTATGTGCGCTAAGTGTTCTGTGCAGGTCCTTTGTACTGGTGGACAACTGGCACTCTGCTTGAGACCAGCAGACGCCATGTCATGAACCCAAAAGGACATCCAGTACCTAAATCCAGGGTCCCCTCGTCAGCATCGTGACGAATGGAGATATGCTTCTGACTATCTGTCCATGTGTGGAAGATTACCAAATTTGTCTATTTTTCTTAGCCAATTACAATAATTCAACCTGAAGTAATGACGTAGTTAGTTGACTGTTAGAGTATAATTGTTATGGAAATGCGAATGTACGCAGAGCGACCTACGAACTCCTTGTGAGACTTGAAGCTGGCTTCTGCTGATGAAACTGCAAACTATTCTTCAGTAAAATATTCTTCAATTTATTAATTTTTTAAACTTTGACTCCGGGTCTTTATTCAACATATCTGGTCTTTTGGGTCTTTAAACAGTAAAATTCCCCTACAGTACACACAACAAACGCATAGAATGCCATCTTAGAATTGCCTTAATGTAGTATTTATTACCTCCGAATGTTGTTTTAGAATGTTACAAGTTATGTAGGGATTCCAGTGAAGAAAACAGTCATGTCTGTTTTCAGAAAAAAACATAAAACACAACAGTATGGCAAGCCGTTTTAGCTAAAATCGTTGTTTCGCGGGCTATGTGACGTCAGAGCGCGGAACTGGGAGTACATCGATCTAGTACGAGTTCACGGGTGGGAAGTCACGGGTTTGACTGCCATTCCAGTGCACTTTCACGGGTAGAAGGTTGGAAAAACACGGGTTACGGGTTGCCTGGAACGCGGCATAATTCCAGCCACTGAATTTGGCATCTCTGCCGTGTTTGTGCTTTTTTTTTCGGGATTATTTTATACAATTTTAAAATAATATGGCTTGCTGCGTTAATGGTCGAGACTCGAGACAGATGTGCGTCTGTGTAGATCTGCACGCGTGCAGAAGATAAACAATACACGTTGTTGGATCGTGGCATTGGCTTAAAGTTTTGTTTGTGAGATTTACTACAATGACAATGGCAGGAGAATGTTAAACTCCGACAGCACTGCTTATTTATACAAAGAAATTATATTATATTATATTAGGCTATATTATATTATATTAATGCTTGAAAAGCCGACAGGCCTATACTGATTACTAAAACTTAACAAATACAAGCCCAAATTGGGAGTATGCAATATTGACATAATATATATATTTTTGGGGATTTTTTCGACAAGGATAAGGCGATATCTTTCTGATTGTTTTTGTGTAGGCTGTGCCTAAATCTACATTTACACTCTAGCAGCTATATCTGCAGTGTTTTAGTGATATAGCAACAGGAACATTCATCCATATTTGTCCATATATTGAGTAAATTAAGTACTTAAAGTATATTAAGTACTTAAAACTTTGAAAAAATCCTAAAGAATTAAAGGTGTTTCATTTCTTTATTTTCCCACCAAAATTACCAAGTTCACAAGGTCAAGAAACTGGGGATTCAAAATATTGTTATAAAACATGATACTTTTCAAAAATTAAGTGATGAATATTATTAATTTTCACAGAAAGCCAATTAAAAACATTCGACCAAAATTTAGAGGTAAAATCACAGTATAGGTGTGTAGACTATAGGCCTACTTACCTTTGAAAAATCTGCATCTCTGAAGTCTTGTTCCAAGATGTTATTGTTCATTTCTTGTTATCAGCATGAGCAAAAATATAATTGCAAAATAAAGAATTAGAAACCAAACTGAATCGAATGAATGAATGAATGAATGAATGAATGAATGAAATAGCTGCCATGTAATTACCTGAAGGTCATCATTTCACCAAATATTTATTAAATTGACTGGCTTAGTTTTTACTATGTGACTAAAATCTAACCTTGATCAAGGTCATTTGTAGAAACACAATGGTTTTATGGAAGGTAGACGCGAGTTGCAACATACACTTAAACTCTCCGGTGTGCTTTTATATATTTATACAAATAAACTATACTACTACTACTACTACTACTAATAATAATAATAATAATAATAATAATAAAAAATAAAATAAATCAATAACGTGTGAATCATGATACTTGATGTATTTCTAACACCCCGGTCGATGCACTTTAACCTTTAATGGAAAGTCAGACCAGAGCGCTTTGATTGGTCAGTTCAGTGGAGTGACGCAGACAGCGTCATCACCATCATTACCACGATTTCCATGTTCACTAACCAGTGAGCGTCTGTAGTTGCTGCTACTGTTCTGTGCTGAACATACAAATCAGTGTCAACCTAAATATGCTATATGACTGAATCATCTCTGCTGCACGG
The DNA here is from genome assembly GCF_019924925.1 of Ctenopharyngodon idella. Lineage (NCBI taxonomy): Eukaryota > Metazoa > Chordata > Actinopteri > Cypriniformes > Xenocyprididae > Ctenopharyngodon > Ctenopharyngodon idella. The sequence goes on from NC_067226.1 coordinate 18,209,204, forward strand.
TAAGACGTTCATTGGTGTTGTTGAAGTGTAACCGAGCTGAGATCATAGATAATAAAGCTGAGCCCGGCTGTCCATTGAGCCGCATGACAGTTCTGCTAACTAGCCACTACATACCATGCTATTGAAGCGAGCTGTGTGCATTTACAAAACAACTGAATTCTCTGAATTGTCAACCCTGACATTTTTATCTGAACATAACATTAGAAATCAGTATTGTGTTACAAAGATTGTGTTTACACCAGCACTGGTGTAAGTTAACGTAAACCAGCAGCAGTTAGCTCAGGTGTGTAGACTGAAAGCTAATGAACACTAGCAGTGTGACTTTATAAAGAACCATAAACCAAGATATTTTGAAAAATGTCACAGTATTTTTTTTTTCTCAGATCATACAGCTTTAGTATAGACTGTAGATTTTTGAAGTTCCTTGCATTTGTTGTAGCATATCCTCATCACATTTAGACGTGCTTAGTTTATTAAAATTTAAAGGATAGTTCACTCAAAAATGTAAATTCGGTCACCATTTACTCACCTTCATCGTATGAACTTGTTTCCTCCAGGGAATAAAATAGTAATAATAATAATTTTGCAATTTTACTCACATTTGCAAGTTTATGTCTCATAATTTCGGACGTTAAAACTCAGTTACAAGGCATAGTTGTGAGATATAAACTTGCAATTGTGAGAAAGAAATGTCAGAATTGGGAGTTATAAACTGAATTTTTTAGAAAAAAAAGTCGTAATTATCTTTTTGTTTAAACAAACTTCCATATCATGTTGTACCAAACCTGTGTGGCTGACTTTTTCTTTTTAAATGAAACACAAAAGGAGATTAAAAGTGAATAGTGATTTAGGATTAGAAGTTAACATGACTGACAGCCTAAGTTGAGCTGCATTCTATATATGAAAAGTGCTATACAAATAAATGTTTATTATTATCATTATTATTATTATTATTATTATTATTATTTCCCAGGTGGCCTGGGGCTGATGTCAGGTGCTGCTGGCAAGAAACATGCAGCAGAAGCGCAACATTCAGATCATAGAATGGGAGGACTTGGACAAACGCAAGTTCTACTCCTTCGGAGTATTCATGACCATGGCCATCCGCGCCACGGTCTACCCAGCCACGCTGATCCGCACCAGGCTGCAGGTTCAGAAGGGGAAATCACTCTACTCTGGGACCTACGATGCCTTCTGTAAAATTCTCAGAGCTGAAGGTCTGAGAGGACTTTACAGGGGCTTCATGGTGACCACGTTCACACTCATATCAGGACAGGCATACATAACCACTTACGAACTGGTAAGGAAATATGTTTCCAACTATTCTAAGGACAATACGCTGAAGTCATTAGTGGCGGGAGGCTCAGCGTCACTGGTGGCCCAGAGCATTACTGTTCCCATAGATGTCATATCACAGCAGCTCATGATGCAGGGCCAAGGGGAGCATCTAACCCGCTTTAAAATTAAACCTGAAACAGCATTGGAAGCAAAGCACCCTGTATTTTTCGGCCAGACGAGAGACATTATTGGGCAGATATTTGCTGCGGATGGCATTCGTGGGTTCTACCGAGGGTATGTGGCATCTCTCCTCACATACATACCCAACAGTGCAGTTTGGTGGCCGTTTTACCACTTCTATGCAGGTAAGAAATGTAACCGTTATAATGACCCTAAGCATTGCATTTTTGGATCAATAATATACTACCATTCAAAAGTTTAGGATCAGTAAGATTTTTATTTGAAAGAAATTAATACTTTTATCCAGCAAAGATGCATTAAATGATTCAGAAGTGACAGAGTAAAGAAATTTATAATGTAACAAAAGATTTGTATTTTAAATAAAAGCTGTTCTTTTGAGCTTTCTATTCATCAAAAAATCCTGAAAAAAAAAAAAGAATCACAGTTTCCACAAAAAAATATTAAGCATTGATAATAAGAAGAAATTTTCCTGAGCAGCAAATCAGCATATTAGAATGATTTCTGAAGAATCATGTGACACTGAAGACTGGAGTAGTAATGATGCTGAAAACTCACTATAGTATTTAATATACATACATTAAAATTGAAAATGGTTGTTTTAAATTTGTAATAATTAGGGCTGTGTGATATTGACAAATGATATCTCGATATTTCCTGGGATTTTGTCGATAACGATGATCAGATGATATTTTGTGCTGTTATCTTGGCAGGTTTACAACTGCTGTTGACAGCTGACTCCTAAAGTTTTTGTTATTCTTCATATTTTGTGTGGTGGTTATTTCGCAGCAGTGACAGAAGTTAAATTTTCCAGTAAGTTTAAATTGATTTTTAACTTTTATCTGCATTTTTACCCTTATAAGGGCAATTACTTAATTAAATGTAGCCGATGCGTCATTTATTATGTCAAATTATTACATTTAATCAGTAAATTAAATTCGAATAACAAGACACTATTGGGCTATTACCAATTAAATGAAATCATAGTCAACAAAATCCATTTTTGCAATTCAGAGAAACAGAAGCTGCATCTGAAATGGCATTTAGATGCATTTACACAGACTGTTTAATGCAGCTCAGAGGGGACATAAATGCATTAAAATGCAAAAAATTTAGCGTTTAGCTCATTTAGCGTTTTGTAAATGAGAGTTCCTATTCCCGATGTGAATGCAACCAGGAACATGGCCCGGGAAAAAAATTAGTTTTTGGGGAACTATCCTAGTGGCTAGTTCCTATAACTGAGTTCCTAGAACTATTCGGTGTGAAAGCCCATATTAATACAACCAATTCAAATGGCTGATCATTTCAGGAACACAGCATTTTACTTTCTTAATGAGTGAGTCATTGAATCATTCATTGAACTGATTCGTTCAAATGGACTGATTCATTTAGTAACTAAACACCGCTGTGTGTTCCTCAGAGATGCAAAACAGTTCGGCTGCTGTGGCTTTGTTTGGAACTATTTTTGTCTGCGAAATAGAACAAAACAGGCAATATTGTGTCTAAAATGTAAGTCACTTAATTGTTTATTAAACTGTTGTGTAAAATCAATACCACATCTGCAATCATTCTGATATTTGAAAAAAAAAAAAAAAAAAAAGTCACTCTTTGTGTGATTGCTTAACTATATCATATGATATAAATATAGCCTAAAAGACAAATACTCATACAGGAAATTTTTTACTGCATTTTAATAGAGTAAGTCATGCAGTGAGAGCATGCACTCTAAATGCACATGTGCAGCAGTCTAACCTTAACCTAAGAAGGCTACATCATGCAGTGTATGCACACTCTAGGCGTGTTTTTGTTTGTTTTTTGCAAAGTGAGGGACATACTCGATCATGTCTGATTTGCACATCCTTAAAACAAACAATTATGATCTTATCATTGACTATATCTTTCAGAAACATTAAATAATCTTACCCAACCCAAACTTTTGAATGGTGGTGTACCAACTAAATTAATCTGCTCAATGTAGTGGCAGATTGTGTATGTATTTGCCTGCCAATCCCAATTTTATGTGCTTTGAATGTTCATGTTTTGATTGTTAGAATACTATACTGTTCAAAGTTACATCGACAAAAACAGTTTTGGTTAGCAATCCATCTGACCCATTAGAGAGCTATATAATATGAGTTGATTTTGAAGTAGGTGAGATTTCATTTGCTCTTATTGTCTCCGCAGAACAGTTGTCTAAGATGGCTCCCAGTGACTGCCCTCATCTAGTGCTGCAGGCAATGGCAGGACCTCTGGCGGCTGCCACTGCCTCTACTGTCACCAACCCCATGGACGTCATCAGGGCCCGGGTTCAGGTCATTTCCATTGCAACAGATATGTATAGCCTGGCATGTGTGATCAAGTGTGCTTACATGTACAACAAAACAAAGATAACTATCAAAAACCAGTTTGTTATATAAAATGATTAAATGCAAATCAGTTAACCAGTTATAATTATATGTTGTTCTATTTCTGATGTTTGTGCACATTCTACAATTCTCATTCAGCATTTTTGACAAATTTTTCCTGAATGTAATACCTGAATATCTGATTTTTTTTTTTTTTTTTTGTGCAGGTGGAGGGCAGGACATCAATCACTGAGACTTTTAACCAGCTGATCAGAGAGGAAGGATTCTGGGGGATGACCAAAGGCCTCTCTGCTCGCATCATATCTTCAACGCCCACAGCAATAGTCATGGTGGTTGGTTATGAAACTCTCAAAAAGCTCAGCTTACGACCAGAGCTGGTTGACTCCCGCCACTGGTAAAAAAAGAAAAAAGAAACTTTACACACTGTCTGTCAGCTTTCCTATGACTCTTCCACTCCACCTTATTGTTCATTTTTGCCTTTTAAATCTCCTGCCTTGTGAGGCTTCAGTGTGACACTGCTGATTGCTTTAGGGTGATTATGGATTTTTTTTTTTTTTTTAATTAATAGTAACAATGCAGCTTTTGAGCTCTGTTACTTTCTGTCAATAGGGAAAAATGTTGCTCAGGTTTGTAATCGGTGTAAGAGGCACAAAAGTTTTTCTTGAATGAATTTTTAATAAGTATGTGATCAAACAGATTGAATGTTTTAGTAAAAGAAAGTATTTTGTGACTTTAATTTATTGCTCGTTGTATAAGTGGTATTTTAAATGTCTTCAGTCGTTTATTTTCAGTAGGATATAAACAATATTTTAAGATATTTCATTTAGAGAACTCCCTTCATTCAACTGTCACCGCAATAGCATTTTATTCATAGTAGTACAGTTTTTATCATACTTTATTAAGTTTATGTAACTAGATCATCTCATGTGTACCATGTTTACCTCTGAATATGCTTTAAATAGTTTTTGTGTGGTGCTGGGATGTTTTAAGTTGCCAAAGCTGAGTGAATATTCAAGGAAAATCTCTTGATAACCTTTGCTGAAGATGAATAATTAAAACCCAAAACTGACTGTAAATATATCAAGTTATATATATATGTCTGTCTGTATGCTCTTCATAGTTCTTCAAAATATGAAAATGTACTTGCCGTCAGGTCATTTTTCTTTCTTCACTGGGGCTCATGAGGCACTGTTTAGCAGAATGTTTGAGTTGTTCTTTTATACAATGAAAGTGAATGGGGATTAGGGGTTGTCAAGCTCTAAAAAGGACAAATTAGCATCATAACAGTACATCAAAATAAATATCCATATGACTTGTGTACTGTTCAATTTCTTCTCAAAGCATACAATAGATTGGTTTAAGGAACTGACTGAAATTAAAGTCATTATTCACTGCAAATCTTGCTTGTTAACCGTGGTCTTGGACGTTCTGCTACAATTTTCAAATACATGAGAGAAATGAGGATAGAATATTCATTTTTGGATGAACAATCACTTTAATAGAACATATTATGATGCAATTGGAGTGAATTGTGGGGCTATTAAGAGGTTTTTAAAACATCTCTTATATATGCTGTCTGCAAAGCAGCTGTGAGACCTCAAAAAAGAAAAAAAAGATAATTGTTGCATTGGCAGCATAACTGTCTGTATCCTGCAGGACTGCATTTAATCATGGATTCTGTGCTGTGTGATTCTACTTGTCACCACTAGGGAGCAGTCACTTATAAAGAGTTAACAGATGTTCTGCTCTAGTTTAGTTTTATAGATATGCCTGATCAAAGTAATCCCAATCATACTAATTATATATTTAGCAACTGCTGCTCTTTTGAGGCCCCCCCAATACAGTAACAACCTGAGCCAAGAATTCAGAACTTGCTCCCCAAATATCGGATAAAATCAGAAGAAAAAAAATTCAAATAATTTTAAATAATATGTCCGATATGATGTAATATTATTCACAATGTCAACAGGTATTGGACCTGTTTGATGCATATGCATAGCAGTTGATCTGTTATGATGATTACTTAAATGATTTAAAATAATACAAATATACTAGATTTTGTTTTCTTATTCACCCCCTAAACAACCATCTTGAATTTTTTGAGATATGAGAAAGCCTAGTTTTTATAGTGTGATTTCTAGACCTTGTGTTTAATTATATATTTGACCATTTTCATGGTTGATACCAAAGGAGTTCCGATCTGCTTAATGCTTCAAATATACTGAAATCTTTTTATTTTAATGCTGTTAGGGAGACTGTAATATTTTATTTGCAGAGATCATACAACAACATAAATATAGCTATAAATTCTTAAGCAATGGCATGCAATGCACTGAAAGGTTATCTCTTCAACACTGTAGCAGAAGACGAAACCACTTGACAAAATGATTTGAGCTTTTGGAAAGAGTATATTCATTAGTTCAATTTCAGGGCAAGTGCGCTGCCCCCTATAGTGTGTTTGTCTTTGGTCAGTAGAGTTTCTTTCTGCTCTGATTTATTAATTAGTGCCAGAGCAGTGCTTCTGTAAAGCCTGAGGTTAGGGATGAGGCAAATGTTTCCCTGCAGCTACATTCATATGATGGCTAGTTCTTAGTTGTGCTTCAAATCAAACTTTGGGGAAGGGATGATATTACACATTTCAAATCCCAAGTTTGCAAGATCTTATTCTTTTTCTGTCAGTTGGAAAGTTTTGACATTTTGATGACTCTGCTTCAGTTTGAAATGATCTAAAGGAAAAAAACTACTTTCTAAATAGAAGAATAACCTTCAGTATAGGCTCAACCTCAAAAAGTTATTTGCTCTGTTGGGATGAAATGTTTTCTCCAAAATACCAGACTACTTTTATACAGGCTACCAAAAATCATAAAACAATCCAAATAAAACTGGGACAGTTATTCAAAGAGAATATAAAACACACACTGCCTATGCCATTTCTTCACTTCCCAAGTTCTTAATGCACATAATTAAATCATAATAGAACAATGGCCTATTATCAGTGTGTTTGCTGCAATATTTTGTGATGGGGGTGCAACATGCAGCTGTGATTAACTAGTGCTGTGATAGGGCCTCCACCCTCAGGCGAGAAAAGTGCTGCCAATGATCAATGTCTCAGCCAGAACACAATGGCACAGACTTCATCACTGCGGCCAAAACCACTATCTTACGCCCGCAACAGCCATGGACCGCTGAAAAGAGCATTACTGTCCTTTTACATAAAACAATTTATAAAAACACATTATCATTTGTTTTTTGTTTTTTTTAATTTTGTTTATAAAATATTTATTTTTATATTTTTTATGTTATATTTGCATTTATTAAAATAATTGCATTTAAAAACCTGTTTTATTTTTTCATTTTGTTGGTAACACTTTATAATAAGGTCCCATCTGTTAACATTAGTTCTGAAACTAACAATAAGCAATATAATTTTACAGCATCTTTGTTAACGGTAGTTAATAAAAATACAATTCTTCGTAGTTTGTTCATGTTAGTTCAGGGTGCGTTAACTAATGTTATAAACACTTTTTAAAATGCATTAGTAAATATTGAAATTAACATTAAAGTGCCCCTATTTTGCTTATAAGGTTTGTAATTTTGTTTTGGAAGTCTCCTATAATAGGTTTACATGCATCCAAGGTAAAAAATAAATAAATAAAAATTTTGGGTAACACTTTATTTTGATGGTCCCCTTTAGACATTCTCTTGACTAAGTAATGTTGCACCTACATTTCAACTTCCAGTTATTTGAAGTATTAGACTGTCTGCTTAATATCTGCTAACAATTTATTTTGATGCTCCCCAACAGACACTCTCCTGACTATTAGTAACTTTGCAAATAAATGTCGACTTATTCTACTAACCCAAACCCTGGTCTATTAATACTCTACTACTCTAATGACAGTTATTAATTGACATGTAAGGAGAGTTAGTTGATATGGTGCAAACAGAATATTTAAAGGGGACCATCAAAATAAAATGTGACCCAATTTTCTCATGATATATATTTCAGCATTACCTCTTTTCTCACAATGTCTGAAACGGTTCAATAAAGGATTCGGTCTTTCTAAACCCCTCCTTTCTGCTCCGATTGGTCAGATGGCCCAGTCTGTTGTGATTGGTCCGCTTACAGCATGTGTCGGAAACTAATTGCCCATTACCATATCTGAATTTCAGCTCCGGAGGCTCCTCAGCACTTGTATACAAAGTGATATGAACAGTAACCATGGCCTCAGTTTTACCATATCACTTTGAGTCCTCATCCTTTGGAAGTGCAATAAAAGTGGATTTGCTTTCGCAGAGCAGAAAACAGTGTCATGTCGACATGTCGACAGCACTAACTCATCCAGGCCTCAGCTGCAAACAGTGTTTGAGGGCGGGTCAAAGTAGACGTTGTTCGCAGGCAGCCAATGAAGACCATGCACTGGCATTATGCAAATTTGTTACAAACCTATAGGTTCGTGAAGGACCTAATACTGGAATTACTGACGACTCGTTTCAGGCAGTTCAGAATCTTTCTTTAGGGAGACAAGAACTCCATTTATTGAAACTTTGAGGACCTTTTACATTCACAAACAGCTAACACACTGCGTGAAAGGCAATATCTGAAAAAGCATAATGTTCATTGTTCATTCATGTTTACTAGTGTAGTTAACGAAACCTTAGTGTTACCAAATTAATCTTAATTAAAGAATACTTCTGAGAGAAACATTCAATGATAAGCATGGGAGATGGGAAGCTTGCAAGCTGAGGTCTGATGACTCAATCACTGATTTCTTTGAGGTCAGCGTAGATAAATGATCAAGCAAAGATCAGATGGACTGGAGTTTGAAGTACTGCTCTTCATAGTCAGACGCCTAGGGCACTGACGCATGCCGTCCCACTGGGAGTTACTTCCATTAGGTACATTTCTGAGTGAAAAATGACTGAGCATAATAGATGCCCTAATGAGTCTGGGGGTCTCTATATCTATGAGATCAGTGGACAGGGTGTTGTCACACTAGGCCATGTCTCTTTTGCAAAGCTGGACGTTGATGGATGTTCTCCATTAGTGTATGTCGATTGGTGATTTGTGATTTAATCTGGTATGACCTCAAACCAGGTCCATCTGAGCCCTGATGGGAAGCTTTTAAAATCTAGGCGTTCATAAAAAGACAAAGAGAAAGATGCATATGATGGATATGCATACACTTTACAATAAGGTTTCATTTGTTAACATTAGTTAACATTGACTTACAATGAACAATACTTCTATAACATTTATTAACCTTAATTAAACCTTTATTTAACCTTATGTTACCCATAAGTTAAACAAAATGACTTAAATGCAACAGTCCATTTTCTTGTCCACTGTTAATGCAATAACACGACAAAATACAATACAGTATGTTAATGCAACCTTTAAACATTCTGCAGGTTTTTGAGGAACAATGGCCCTCCACATCATGGTCTTGGCATAGCGCGGTCTATTTCATGGACCACACATTGGCACATTCACCAGGGCCTTATAAAAACAAAGGAGAGAAAAGATACATTCACACAGGGAAACATCTAAAGGCCCATACCAAATCAATTGATTGATGGGGAAAACAGTGGCTGATGAGGGTGTGTGAGCGAGTGGATGGGTCCGTTCCTTCTCCTGGATACTTCCTGGAGAAATGACAAAGTGCTCTCTGCCCTCTCTCTACATTAATTATCAACCGCTGTCTCAAAGGCACTTCGTCAATGAGATAAATGAAACAACATTGGGACAGGAACAAATCAGACCGCCAAGCAGGGGAGGGAGGAGTTTAGCCTGGGGCCCCTCTTTCACTCCTGGGGCTCCTGTCCTTCGAGTCTTGGGAGGCAGGATCCAGGATGAATGGGTCTTCATGGGAAATGTGTCGAGGACATGTTCAGGGCTGTTTTTCAAATGTACTGTTTAAAACAGAAAAAAAAAAATTGACAATCTAATTTATATCATTGTGTCCATACACTCACAATTTCATCAACCTGATATATTTGTAAAAATAATTAATAGTCAGTGTTGCAGGCAGCACTTCTGAATGGTTTTTAAAAAGTGCACTGGCAGAAAATGAAACATATTACTTACATTTATTTTCATCCAAAAGTTGCAGAACTGGCAGAATGATAAAAAGACTTTATAAGAGTATGAACTGACTACTTAAAGTCTTTAGGAGCTTTATATGAGAATAAATGTGACAGCTCGGATAGTATTAAAGCAATGAATTCAAGGATGTGAGATGAATGAGAAGCATTAGAGAATGTCTCCTGTAAGCCATTACATCCATCTGGGCAGGAGGGAGGGACCACTGATGTACGTCACAGATGCTTGCTATCAGCAGTGGTCCAGAAGGCGTAACACAGAGACTGAAAGAAAGAGAGGGTGACACTCTAGAAGAGACAGTGAGAAGAGAAGAAGAAAACGAGAGGGAGACTGACAGCTTTTTTAGATCCGAGAAATAAAAAGGGGTAGCAGATCTATTTAGATCTACTAGGTTTCTGAATTAAAAAGCAAGTTTTTAAAGTAGCTGATAAAAAGGAACAGCTCAAGATGCCCAATTTTGCTGGAACCTGGAAGATGAAGAGCAGTGAAAATTTTGAAGAACTCCTGAAAGCGCTCGGTAAGTGATCCACTCACTTTATCCTTTACCAAGTGTGTAGTCGGTGATCACTATAGACTATTTTATCCTGTTGTTTAGGCCGCGTCCAGGATTCTCTCTTCTTCTGCTATTTTGTCTTCAATAGCATATTCATGGATTAACTAGTGTGAAGAGTAAATCACTATTATTTTCGGGCTGTTGGGCTGCTTCTTCGGGCTCTTTTGTTTCTTTGGCAGCATGAGTTGCCTGGATTCTTATTCAAATTCTCAAAGCTAGAGAGACTGTGCATAGATTTAGCAAGGGCACAAAAATGCACACACTCAGTGGATTTGATTTTTTTCAAAATTAAATTAAATCTAATAGTTTAATAGCCATTTTATGAGGCACCCTGAAATGTGTCTGTTCAGAACTTTACACTACCATTCAAAAGTTTGGGGTAAGATGTTCACAAAGGCTGCATTTATTTGATCAACAATACAGTTAAAACTAATATTGTGAAAAAAATATTACAATTTAAAATAACTGTTTTCAATTTTAATATGTTTTGAAATGTAATTTATTTCTGTGATGCAAAGCTGAATTTTCAGCATCATTACTCTTCAGTGTCACATGATCCTTCAGAAATCATTCTAATATGCTGATTTGCTGCTCAAGAAACATTTCTTAATGTTATCAATGTTGAAAACAGTTGTGCTGCTTAATATTTTTGTGTAAACAATTGTACACTGTGACTTTGATGAATAGAAAATTCAAAAGAACAGCATTTATTTAAAATTTAGTAATCTTTTGTAACATATAAATGTCTTTACTGTTACTATGAATCAATTTAATGCTAAATAAAAGTAGTATATAAAAAAAAATCTTACTGATCCTAAACTTTTAAACAGTAGTGTACATATCAGAATCAGACAGTTACTCACTCTAATAGTTAACACTACAATCCTGTGGCAAAAATGTGCAATTAGCCCTAGAATTTCAACATTGTCCAAGTAGGCACTACACAAGTCCAAGAGCCGTGGCATTCCTTCCAGTCAACACCCTGTCATTACAACTCCTTATTTGCAACATCTGCTGATAACAATCTACTCTGTGGTCACTTGATAACTATTTATGCAGAAAATGGCATACCACAGCTGTATAAATGCTTGCTTTGCCCCAGTTATGACTAGGAAAAATGAAAATTAGTCACATTAAAAAAACATGAAAGCAGGTCAGACATTCCCTTTGCAGTATCTATTGCAGCAGATACAAATAAATGATGTAAGTATGCCGTCTTGAGGGAATTAGAATGAGATATGCAAGTGGATAATTACAGCACAGTCAAGAGTGATGAGTGCACATGGAGTTATTCGATCATTTAATAATCATTTTAATTACAGACTTTCAATTGGAGACTTTTAACCACTCTGTCTCAATGACATAGAACTGAAAACATTTACATAAGCAAAGTGACAAATTTGGCATAACTAATGTGGCATAATTAGATGTTTTGTATAATGTAGGAGTGAACGCTATGCTGAGGAAGGTGGCCTGTGCAGCAGCCTCCAAACCCCACGTGGAGATCCGTCAGAACGGGGAACAGTTCTACATCAAAACCTCCACTACTGTGAGGACCACAGAAATCAACTTCCAGATAGGACAAGAGTTCAACGAAGAGACCGTAGATGGGCGGAAGTGCAAGGTAATACAACTTAGGGGTTTTCTTTTTTTGTGATCTATATATTGTCATTTGAAAATGAGCATTGAGAGATGACAAATCATAAGCTACATACACTGTCAGAAAAAAAGGTACGGTGCTTGTCTCTGGGGCAGTACCCTAAGGTACAGAGGTAAAAAGGTACTAACATGTACCTTTAAGGTAGTAATATGCACTTTTAAAGTATTAATATCTACCTTTAATGTACTAATATGCACCATTTAGGGGTAAGAAGGTACAAAGATGTACCCAGTGACAAGTACTGTACCTTTTTTTTCTGACAGTGTAGATTACCCTAAAAAAAAGTTTGGGGTCATTACAATTTTTTTTTTTTTTAAGAAATCAATATTTTTTTCAGCAAGTATGCATTAAATTGATCAAAGGTGACAGCATATACATTTATAACATAACAAAAGGAAAAAAAAAAAAAAAAAGCTGTTCTTTTGAAAGTCCTGAAAAAATGTATCATGGTTTCCACAAAATATTAAGCGGCACAACTGTTTTCAACATTGATGACAATAATAAGAAATGTTTCTTGAGCAGAAAGTCAGCATATTAAAAAATAAAAATAAAAACAGCTATAAAACTACAGCACAATACAAAATGGAAGAATAGCAAAATAACCAGTTTGTGACTGTGCTAATCTTTCTTTCACCTCTTATTCAGGTCACAGATAGTTTGGTAAATTAGATTATATGACACACAAGCGCATCAAAGCAATACTGCAGGCTTATCTAGACTAGTTTCAGTCACCCTTATGTCTTCCTCCTTTAATCTCCTGGATTTAAATGGATCTGAGGGGATTCTGACTCAAACGGTTGCACCATCACATCCAGCTCTCCGTAAGATAATGTGTGCATACTAAAGAACTGATGAGCACTGATATGACAGGATGTGTTTCGTGAGGGCATCGAGTTTTCTTTCTGAGCCTGTCAGCCCAACAGAGGCTGCTGAAAGGGCAATGGGCGGTCGCAGGCCAAGCTGTCATGTGCTGGAAAGCATTTTTAACAAGTTAACCTTTGTGACTGCTGCCCTTTTACAGGCAAATCAAAGTAACCACAGGTCTGGTACTAAATAAACATCTGTTTTTTGACATAAATTGACACCCAGATATTTTCTATTCAGATATTTGGCAGAGGCTATCTGGCAACATAAATTAAACATGAAACCTGTATATTTAGTCATCCAATTATATGCAGCACAAAAGATTTCAGTTAAGCTGAAAGGGTGATTAATACAGAGAAATGTATAAATATATAACTGTGGTGGTGGTCATCTCTCCTCAGCCCATTACTTATGATTCACTCCCTCAAATCAATGGCCTAAGAGCCTTTAACTTTCACTGGAGATCATTATTCAAATGCAAATGGACAAAAGAATTCCTCTGAGAATAATTTGAATGTTCTTCCCTGGAAAGAACTTTTTTTTTTTTTTTTTTTTTCACTGTGTACTGTACATACAGATGTTCATCTTCAAAAGGCTGTGTTGTGAGACTACCATTAGACTATAATTGTCCACAGAGCCTGGCCACATGGGAAACAGAGAACAAGATGACCTGCAGGCAAACCCTTGTTGATGGTAACGGCCCTAAGACGTACTGGACACGAGAGCTGAAAGGGAACGAACTCATCCTGGTGAGGACATTTACCGTTAGCACTACTAAAATCACTCATTCTGTGTCTGCCATTGTTTATTCTGTGCTGAAGGTCACATTTTTCAATCTGCTTTGTGATTGCTAACACCCGTGAGAAACTGATTGCTCAAATTCATTTTCTTTGCTTTGAATTTTTAACAAAAATGCAACATTGGGTAAACATCTGGCCTTCTCTTTTTTATAGGCCAGATGGACAACAGTAAACTGGCCTTATAACTGAGGAGGTTTTATTACTGGCTTCTTTCACTGGCTTTGCTGCCCCTGAGGGACATCAAATGCCTTCCTCTTGCGCTCAAGTATCTGTTGTAAACTTTAAAGGGGATTTCGGAAAGACTTGTAATGGTGAAACACTCATGCTGTGTAATGATTTTCACCATTCTTCACATGGGTCAGTGAAAATATGTGCCATAAAAATGAGCATTCAATAAAGGACACAATTTACAGTAGCAGATAACTAAATATAGATAAAAACATAACATGACATAAAAGTGCATGTTATTTATAACTAGCACGATATGTGTAGGCCCTACTTAAAAGTCCATAAGGGCTCCATAACACAAGATATAACCAAGGCCCAATTTTGGTCTTGCTTACTCTGCTTTATTCAGTAACCTCTTCTGCAAAATTCAGTACACTTTAGACTTTTTTTAAAGCATTTGACACACAAACATCATGTTTTTGTTGTAAGAACCATTAGAGATATTTTTTAAAGTGTTATCTTACGTAAAATTGGCCTGGTATGAAAAGTCACTAATTTAAAGCACATACCCCAGTTTCAGACAAGGCTTAAGCCTAGTCTCAGACTAAAATGCATGTTTGAGCTGTTTTAACTGAAAGCAACTTGCACTGACACATCTTAAAATATGTCAGTGCCATTGTTTTGTCTCAAGATGCACACCAGTAATGTTTTTTTTTGTTTGTTTGTTTTCCTGAAGCATTTTTATAAAAGCTACTTAAATGTCCTAATTGAACTAAGGCCTAATCCTGGCTTAGTCTAAGCCCTGTCTGTGAAATCAGGCCCAAATGTCTTTACTCCATTAAAATGGTGATTTTAGCATGCCACACCCGCTGGAATTGACGTTCGTGGCTATATGTACATATAATAATTTTGATATAACTGTTGAATTGATATTTAGTTCACTACAGTAAAATTTTAATTCCCACTTTTGTACGCAACCCTGTCAAAACACAAATTTCTCGCATCAAAAATGCTATATTCTTGTAAATTGTCACCTAAATAAATAACATTATTTGGACACTTTCTACAGTATAACAGGAAATAATCTGAATTTTCTTAATTTTTACATTTAAAGTACTGACTGCATCCATCAAGATCAAACATTCAACCTTGTTTTTGTAAGAAAAATGACCAAACAGATATTTTTCTTTCTTTCTTTCTTTCTTTCTTTCTTTCTTTCTTTCTTTCTTTCTTTCTTTCTTTCTTTCTTTCTTTCTTTCTTTCTTTCTTTCTTTCTTTCTTTCTTTCTTTCTTTCTTTCTTCTCTCAATAACAACAAACCAACATTTGGTTCCAAATTAGCAATAGCTGCTACTGAGGGACAGCTAAATTTGCAGCCCTTTTACTAATTTTTGCATGGTTTTATGTTTTATATTACTTCTTTGTATTTTATTTTTTATTCTTTTTTGTTGATTTCTATTTTATGCTGAATTTTATTTAACATTTGTTGAAAATGTTAAGAGGTAATTTCAGATCTAATGTACTCTATTCAAGGAAAGTTATTGCTAAATAAATGATCTCAACAGGGAAATATGCTATAAAATATGACCATTAACACAGCACAACTTGCATCCAGTCGTATTTTTGGTCTGCATTAATGCGCTCATGGACCTTGACACAGTTGGTGGCGTTACATGATGCAGGACAAGACATGTTGAAGTCACATCTGTGTCTTATTAGGCAGAGCAGAAAATGTGATGCATCGCAGCGAAATGGTGATGCAGCTGGCTCACATCACAACTCCTTCAGGCTTTTGAATGCATGATGGTGATGCATGTCTTTCCATTCATGACCAACTGTTTTGTCATGAGCTAAATAATCATGCCAAAGTATTTGACCAATTGCAGCTTATTATAAAAATGTGTCGTTGCATATGCATATAATGGCACTTGCACTTGTGTTTATTGAAACTGATGTGTTATTCTTATGAAGCATTTTAAACCATTTGTCTTATGCATTGCAGCTCTCTTCATTATAAATGGCTTACTTAAACTTTACTTCATCTTTAATCTGTTTTTTACCCTAATGATTAATGCGTGTGTTTTTTGTGTAAAAACGGCCACATTACCATAAAGCTGGCATCATGGAGCAAAGTTACTGGAAGTGACCCAGAAAATACTTAGCAAATGGGTCTAATTGATCATGTTACATGTAGGAATGCTGGCGGTGTGTAGGGGCCTGACACTTCTCTCTCTAATGTCTCCCACAGCACCGCCACACACAGCAGATGGCCTGTCCTAATACCATTTTTTAACAGAGTGCATGAGGTGGTCCTGCTCTCTTCCTGCTCTGGAGCGCAGATGGTGTATAGTGTTGTCAGCTGCTCTAGTTCTGTTTAGGTGTGATTTTCAAACTCCAGTAAATATGAAAGGGCAGCATTAAGATGTCAGATGCACTTCTTCTTAATTCGATCAATAGATCGGTCAAAGCAAGGCACAATTCCAACAAACTACGTACAAAACTTAAAAGTAAAACACATTCTATACCTTCATTTTAAAGGGATAGTTCACCCAAAAATGAAAATGTTGTCATAATTTACTCACCCTCATGTTGTTCCAAACCTGTATGAGTTTCTTTCGTTTGTTAAAAAAAAAGAAGATATTTAAAAGAATGTTGGTAACCAGACAGTTGACGGCAGCCATTGATTTCCATAGAATTACCAGCATTTTTTTTTAATATGTCTTCTTTTGTGTTCAACAGAAGGAACAAATTTATACAGGTTTCATTTTTGGGTGAACTATCCCTTTAAGGGTGTCTCACAAAATCAATCTGTGACTGCACATGAATCATAGTAAACGAAATGAACTGTGAATAACACTGAAAGAATGACTGAGTTCATGGCATTCTCTCTCTGTTTGTCTTCATTGCTCAGACCTTTGGGGCCGATGATGTGGTGTGCACGCGGATTTATGTACGGGAATGAGCACCGAGGTGAACTGGATGGAGGGATATTCCGGCACTTGCAGCTTTGGAGGAATAACATTTTGTTCATGATTAACTTGCACTGTAGTGTGTTAGTTGATACTTTCTTCTGTTCTAACTTGGATATCATTTTAGTGCATTCAGTGTAATCAGTAGATTCATTTTTGTAATGTTTCTCATTAATTATAGCCTTTATGTACAGTGTTACTCTAGCTCTAAGATTTTAAGGTTGGGCTACAGGACCCTTGGGGTGGGCCAGACAGGAATTGAGTGAGCCTGGTGTTAGTTATTATATTCATGGTTAAATCTGCCAAACGTTCTTGGCACAGTTACAATGGTTTATTGCAGCCACGTCTCATGATCTTAATTTACTTTACTTTCTTTTTCTGTCACTGACCATGCATGAAATAATAAAGACATGTAAAAGGTAATGATATGATTGTACTTTTTTTTTTTTTTTGAAAAGCTGCAGTCTGTAAGTTTTACCTCTTTGTCGCCATCTCTGTTTGAACCCTGAAATTGCAGTTATTTGCGGAATTATCATCTTTACGTGGCTCCTCAGTACGGATGAATCTAATGTATGTGTGGGTTTTCTAACAATGCACCAGTTGTCAATGATGAGTGTCATTTTAAACTTGCTGGATTGCGAACCACCATCAAAATGATACGTTTAATTATTTCAGCTGCTGTAAGAAGAGGCTACACACGATCCGCCACCTGCCGCATCCACACACACGCGATATAGCCTGCTAGCCAGAGCTTCTGTATGTATACAGACGTGACGTAATGACGCAAAGTCTACCGCGAAAACCTTCCAGTACCACTGAAATTATAAAACATTATTATAAGCTTACCGTTGTGATTTGGGCTAAGGTAAGGAGATTGTTTTGAACACTGGCTGGTTATATACTAGCTCAAAAATTGATTTCGGATTATTTTTAACCAAAAAAAGTTACAGACTGCAGCTTCAAAAATTTAATCTATTTTACCAATTCTATTAGATTATGAAAAGCATCATTAGCTGGAAATGTAGTTTCTGAAAGAAGTCTTTCAAGCTCACCATGGGTGCATTTCATGCTAACTGTTTTATTGTAATATATTTTAAAATGTAATTTATTCCTCTGATCAGTGGCCATTACTCCAGTCTTCAATGTCACACACACACCCACACACACACACACACTAGACCATGTTTTATGGGGACTTCCCATTGACGTAATGATTTTTTATACTGTACAAACTATATTCTGTCCCATTACACTAACCCCTCTCCTAAACCTACCCATCACAGAAAACTTTCTGCATTTTTACATTTTATAAACACTTCATTTAGTATGATTTATAAGCTGTTTTCCTCATGGGGACCAAAACCCAAAACCCATAAGGTCAAAATTTACTGGTATTACTATTTACTGGTATTACTATCCTACACTCTAAAAAACAGCTGGGTTAAAAACAACCAAAGTTGGGTTGAAAATGGACAAACCCAGCGTGCTGAGCAGTTTTATTTAACCCAACTATGGTTTAAAAATGACTATATGGCTGGCTTAAAATGAACCCAAAATAGGTTGGTAATTAAAAATCGGACATAATTACTAGACGCAACAATAATAATAAAAGGTGAATTAATAAGCAATTTAATTAATGTTTGTTTAATTATAATGCATTAAAATTATTAATAAATGTTCATTTATTAAACATATTACTAAATGTTAATTTCCAACATATTTTGGGTTCATTTTAAGCAAGCAATACAGCAATTATTAAACAATAGTTGAGTTAAATAAAACTACCTAGCAGGTTAGGCAAACATTTAACCCATGAGTGTACATAACATAGGGAATACCAGGTACACACATACACATATGTAATCACTAAGAAGTTTTTATATAATTAGGAATATATAATTAGAGACATTTGCAAATGCAAACGACAAATATGTGGCTAATGTTTTGTAGAAGGATCAAAGGGGTCAAAAGAAATTGTTGGCATGCTTACTCTCCATCTGTCATTAAAAGCCTGTTTTCAATTTATGCTCTGAGTAATAGACTTGTCGAGCCTTTTATGACCTATTTCTCCAGGGTCTGCCTAACTATAATACAGGGGCAAATCTTAAATTAGAGCCATATTAAACCAGCACTCCCCTCCCCCCTCCTCCTCCCTCCTTTTTTTTTTTTTTTTTTTTTATATTTTAAATGTCACAGTGTAGACTTTTACTCTCTATGGTGTAAAAATCTTCCCTTTTTTTTTTTTTGGGTCAAGAAACTATAAAAGATTATTTATTGTTTAAAAATTAAAATTAGTATTTTAAAGAGTTAATTGCATTTCCTAATAAAAACTGTAGAGAATTAGTATGAAAACTCCAGCCTTGCAAATTATTAACTGTATGCCTCTGTGTGATAATGAGAGATTGAGTAATGTTTAAAGTTAACTCTAAAGTCACATTTGTGTAGAACATTATTACACTGTACCCCGGGGGACAGTCCCAATGCTCCCTCTGCTGCCAGTATGTGAAAACAGTGTGTTTCAGTGCACATTAATTATGCATCCTCATATTCAGAGCACAAGAACGTAATTCAGTGTGAAAACAAGCATGCATTATTGATCTTTACAGTGGCAGGCAGCAAGACACACGGCAGGGTAATCTACTACAATTCTGTTTTATTTCAATCTTTAAAACAATAATGAATAATATAAAAGGGCTGTACATGAGAACATAGAAACATGCCATCATTGCCTTCTTTAAATATGTTTTACATATTTGTCAGCATAAACCAAAGCCTTAAAAGCACACACAAATGTGCCCCAAGTTACATTTCCAGACTTCTCGTTATAGAGGGCAAAATGGGACTAAACAGGATAGTTTCTAAGTTCTACTCAGAACACAGGCAGTGATATCACAAATTTGAATACAAGTTCAGTTAAGGGCCAAATATAGCATCATGAAAAATGATCCAATACAACATCTCAGGTTCTGGACAAACTTGAAGCTGTCGAAACGAACATTTCCATGACTACATAAAGAGAGGAGACAGAGTGACCAGACAAAACACTTTTAACAAGTACTCCCTTTGGTAAGAATAGTCATAAAGTGTTTTCTTAAACATCCCAGCGTTAGCCTCCTCCACTAAGCTGATAAGGAAGCCTAAAAAGCTGAACTACGTAACAGTGAAGGTTGTCTGAATATAAACAATCAGGCATATTTATACATTGTATTTACATTACAAGAGCTTTTGTGACTGTATTTATTCTGGTGTTCCTGATTGACACGTTGTGGCTGGTATCTTGGATATCTATTAATTAACAGTAATACCTTCATTAATGGTGCTGTAATTAACCAGTGAAAAGAGACCTTAATTACATTTCATGTATATTGCGAACAATAGGCTAGGGAAATTCACATCATCAGTCCTGGTTTAGCTGCGTAGCCCCAAACACAGAGGCTTTTTAAAAAACTGAGTCAAGATTTTCTGTCACTGTCAGACATTTTCTCAAATTTTTTGAACATGTGTGTGGTTAAAGTGAACCACAAAAAATTGCTAATAAACTACTATTCGCCTTGAGAAGATGAAAAATAAAAAAACAATATACAAATGGGCAAGGATTTGACCTGTATTTGTAAACCATCCTTTTCACAAAAAGCCTCTCAAAAAAGACAAAAGTGATTCTTATAGTTGTGAGAATCAAATGAATGTCTGACTAGAGCTGCAGCATTTGCAAGAAGAGTTTTCTTGCCCTCATGATTAAAGGACAATAACCAACTGGGTATAAAGTCCGGGGGGCAGAGGGGGAGAAGACGACAATCTAAAAATTTAAAAAGGTAAAAATAAAAAAAGAAAGAAAGTGAGCAATCTTCAAAGAACTCAACGGCGGTCCGATTTTAATTTCAGTGCTACTTCAGTCATAAAAACAACATAAAATGGAGGTAAAAGCCCTCCCTTCTCTTGAAAACTTGAGCTTTACAATGTAGTGCTGTAGGTGACTTTATATTTGTTGATGTTCTGGAAGTGGAGGATCTTAGGCTCACAGACGGTTCTGCAGGGCAGCAGCCCCTCCCGGCCCTCTCCCATCAGCCACTTGTACGTGGCGGCTGCCATGTCGCTGGTCACATGATCTTTCCGCCACCTGTCCAGCCACACCTGAAAGCGCTGATGCAGACGAGTGCTTACTCGCTGGTGAGACTGAAAACAATCGGAACGAACAGAAATCAAATCAATGTGAAGCATCTTGATCTCAAAACAAATTCCTCTATCATAGTGCTTCTTAAATTTTAATTACATTTCTAATAAATACAAAAAAAAAAAAGTCAATTGAAATCATAATTTCCCCTCAATAAGAATTGTTTTTATTGAATAACATACAAAACTAGAATCCTAAACATTCTGAAACCACAAAAATAAATTGTGTTTAATTGATTTTAAAGGATAGTCCACCCAAGAAATTGTCACATTTTACTCCCCCTTGTGTTGTTCCAAACCTGTAAGACTTTCTTCTGTGGAACATAATAGATATTTTGTGGACTGTTGGTAAACCAACAGTTTTACTTCCCTTTGACTTTCATTGTTATTTTTATCCATACAATGAAAGTCAGTTGGAACCGAAACTCTGGTTACCATAATTCTTCAAAATATCTGTTTTTATGTTCCACAGAAGAAAGTAGGTCATAAAGGTTTGGAACGACATGAGGTGGAGTAAATAATGAAAGAATTTTTATTTTTGGGCGGACAATCCCTTTAAATATCAACACTCCTAGATTCTGTTCATAGAAATAATAATCGAATCCAGGATAAATTACAGGGGAAATTTCTCATATGATATGGGGCCTTTGCAATATTGTGTTGGACAATGGTGGGCCCTTTAGTGAAAAAGGTTGAGAGCCACTGCTCTTTCATCTATATACCTGATGCGCTCTCAGCTGTGCAGTGCGTCGGTACATGTAGTCCTCCGACTTGAAGACGTACACCATCTTGTAGGAGTTGAGCTTAAACATGCACTCCATCTTTGAGTCCTCGCTGCCCTCAGAGGATTTCTTGGCCGTTTCTTTGCCCTCTCTCATCTGCACCTCTTGACCTCTCTGGCACTTCCGGATTCGCCTTAGATTCCTTAAAAAGAAAAGGGCGCATTTTTTAATTTTCAAGAAACCTAAATCTTTCTTAAATTTAGTACAAATGCTATCAAACATGTTAAGGCTCAGCCTAAAGAGAGGAAGATCCTAATCAAAAAGAAAAAAATATGCATCAATGCAGCTGTCTACAGTGCACCTTGGTCTTAATAAATATGATAAAATATCAAAAGATACAATAATTTCTATTGAAAACTCATATCCATGGCAAATCCATATTGATCAAGTGCCAAATCAAGGTTTTGGGTGGAAAAAAATGGATAGTTAATTTCCCTGCTTCAATTAAAAACTAAAATTAGAAGTGTACTTACCAAAGGTTACAGATGTGAATGGGCATAGAAACCATGACTCTTATTTTGAATTCAGGACTTCACTCAAAGAAACAAGCCAATCGTCACAAAAAAAGAAACCAGGTAGGTAAATAGGTTAAATAGCCAGGATATGGGTTGACATTGTGCATTATGCATTAAATGACCATGCACTAGAAGTGTTTGTTGCATTACTTTTCTTAGCAAAAAAACAGTGGTGCAATGTCAGCTACACAACCTCACACTGAACATAAACAGAAAAGAAGTTAATCAATCCAATAAAAAAATAATTTGATTGTCTATTTGTGGATGGAGACATCAAGAGCATCTCTCCAGCACTGCACATAAAACATGCATTTAAAAAAAAAAAAAAAAAAAAAAAAATGAAAGAACAAGCAAAATCAATCATCCTCCCATGCTAGAGCTCAAACGTCTGTTGGAAAGAAATACACGCACATTTGAGGATAAAATCCAGACCAGAATTTTATTGACAAGCCCCTCTCTGAAATACAGCCGTCTTTGTGTCAGACCATGGTGAGTTTAATTTCGAGTCACAGCACCACTTTGTAAACTGACAACCCCAATCGAACTCGAGAGAATCAGCGATGGGAGGACACATCATCTCTGAGATCTCAGCATACAAGGTCTACTCACTCAAATCTTACAGACTATAAAAACATTTATACATAAGGATGAAATCAAGTTACATACAGAAATATATCTGTGAATAGAATTACACAAACAGACCACATCACACTTTATATGAGAAAGCAAAGAAGTTTTCTGAAACCCAAGAGTGGGCTCTTTTAAAAAGATTATGAAAATCTATTCAAAGAAAAAAGTACAGATCTGAGCAGAGCACTCAGGCTCATCTTATCTAAATGCACAGTCTTCAGTCTCTTCCAAAGGACATGATGACTCAACCGAACCCTGTTAAGAGCAGGCATATAAAAACATCTTCCATATTCTCAGATGAAAAACAAAAATAAAATGAATCTTTCCACCTCATTAAATGTGTTATAAAGGCTCAACTGCTATTTTGCCCTAAAATAAAAAAAATGGTGCACATAATTTTAGATAACACCTCTGCACACATTCTCCACAAACACACCATACT
Source organism: Ctenopharyngodon idella (assembly GCF_019924925.1). Lineage (NCBI taxonomy): Eukaryota > Metazoa > Chordata > Actinopteri > Cypriniformes > Xenocyprididae > Ctenopharyngodon > Ctenopharyngodon idella. Next base: position 18,232,701 of record NC_067226.1, read on the forward strand.
TACAATTCATAAATAAGCATAAAAGAACCAATATGACTGTATTGTGGCCACATCTGAGCAGAGATAAACAGCCTAACAATGGGTTTTCATTAAATAAATTCTCAGTAAAGTGCGAATGCAAGCAGGCAGAGAGCTCATGTGTGTTTGGGTAGAAAAAAAACAAAAAGAAAAAAAAAGCCAGGCAATTACAAACAGGCAGCACTTGTACAGTGTGACTCCCATACATTTTCCCAAGACTACCGAAAGCATTCCTGGGATGTTCCTGTCTTGAGTTGATGCTTGATGGGAAGGGGGCAAGTTTAAAGGACTCATGGCTCTAAAGATGGGTGTACTTGGCTGAGCCTCACCTGGGGAGAAACACAGGCTTCTGGGAGAGGTGCTCTCGCAGCTCTGGAGAGGCCGAGCTGGTGTTCAGATATCGCTCCACATAGTCGGGCCAGCGCTGAAACACACATACAGACATTCAAGGTTACTCTTACAGGATAAAGAGTCACTGTTAATAGAATTACTAACTATTGAATATATCAGAATATATAAATATCACCAGGATATCCTCTGTATGACAACTTAGTGTGTTGTTTTACATGACTCATTTCTATGAATGAACCTCATGTATTATGCAAAGACTTCATGTAGTTCACCTCTTGAAAAATGTTCTCTCTTTTGGAGCACAAACCCAAAACTGACAATGTAAAAAGAGCAGCAATGGCTTGCAATAACTACATGATTTTAATACCCTGAAAGATTACAAAAAGTCCAAGTTTTAGGTCGACGTAGACAGCAGAGAGTAGACTGGACACATGACTGTAACATAAGTACGACACGCTTACTGTTATTAAATGAAATAAGCGAAGTATTCACACGTCCTTTCGGAGAGAGCGTGAACCCCAATTCAGTTCTCTTCTACAGTTTATATGGCCAAATACACACAGCATTGCCAAAATGGCTGACTTAGTGAGTATTTGTAAACATAGTCAGTTATGTCTTAAATGGAGTAAACAGTTGAGAAAGACAGAGTGCGTGCAACAACATATTGGACCTGTGCAGCTCTTAAAGTGACAACAGCCTAATAAACCTGCTTCCGTCTGTGTGCTTAATGTTAATTAAACAACAAAACACAAAGTGAAAAAAAAAAAAAAAAATCACTCACTGCTCGACTGAATAACTTCTGTAGCTTTAATAAGAATCAGTGTATTTAAATACAGTGAAGACTAAAGCAGTGTTTTATTTTTACATTTGATTATTCAATTTCTGTTGCTAAATAAACCTACCTGAAACCTAAACCCCTGGTTTACACTGACGTTAAAATGACACTTACTTTTTATGTGATGCTACAGTAAAACACTGCTGTTCACTTTCAGAAGATGTAGGGATGCTTTCTTCTCACATAACAAATGTGAAACATGCATGTTGGTTATATCATTTTCAGTTTTTAAATATATTTAAATATAATTTACATTTATTTTACACACTTAAAGCATTATCGTATTGCATATTGAATATATATATGCTATAATAATAAAAACAATAAATAATAATAAAGGGCCAGATTAGCTGTTTATAACACTTTAATAACTAAACTGAATAAGTGGTTACAATACATAAATTACATTAACTAAAAATTTGTTTAACAAAATCCACCAATTATTTTACAATATAATTATAATTTTACAATTAAACCTTTTTTTTTTTTAACATTATGTTCAAATAAATCAAACAGTATACAGTGCTTCTCTGGTTGAGCACACTGCAAGATCCCACACACAGGCTGCGCCTCCAGTTTCAAGTGGTGCTACTGACTGATTGGCTTCAGAATATAAAAAAGTCCTGGAAGAACTGTGGGAGCTGATGCAGAAGTAGATGTACTTTGACATCCTATTTCTGCAAGAGCCACAATGAGTGTCCACTAGAATACTGTGTGGGTCAGCATCGTGTTGGGAATCTGCTGAAGGCCAAAACAGTCCAACACCACTGCCTGATTCCATGTAGTACTTCATAGCATCCAATTCATTAGGGTCCACTGTCTGTCACCATCCCTACCATCTCTGTAGGCCTTATGGAAGGATCAGTAGTTCCCACATATTCCTCCATTCATCAAACAGCACCTTGTTGTTTCTGATCCGGTGGATACTGCCGCAGGGAGTGTTCCTCGGTAACATGCTCAGCTGTTCGGGACAAACTTATCCTGAATCCCGAACAATGCCACAAGCGCAAATCAATTTATGAAGGAAGTCCCTGAAGAGTGAGAGGCTGGTGTAAGATTTGTCAAAAAAAGCTTGTAGTCAGTGTCCAACAATTTTTCATTCACAAGGGCTGTGTAATGGAGTAATAACTCAAATGGTCTGTGCTGAAAGAGACGTCTCCTCTCAAATCCCAAGCACAAATAAGAATCTGCCAGGACAAATGTTTTTAGTCATCTTTGTGGGTTCATTCTCTCAGATGCTGGTTGAAGTACAGCTCTGAACCATTCATTCATCAACCGCAATAATCTGTAAAACATGAAGAGGTCTTGCAGGGATCTGTACATTCCTCATGGTGTCCAACTCCATATGATATGGAGGACCATCAAAGATGGACAGAAAATTTGTGTAGGCCATGATCTGTGCCAGAAATAGTCTGTTATGAGCAGAAATGTGATGAGCAGAACTGGCTCATTTAAATAACAGCAAAGTTTTGCTGTGGCATGTCCTTTCTTTCTGGTATTTGGGCCATTTAGACCGTGTAAGAAAACCATACAAGACTCTGCCCCAGCTGTTCTTACAGGTTAGAAACTGATATCTGGTTCATATCTATTGTCACCACTTCTTTCTGAGGTGCAACAAGAAAGAGCAAGAAGGAATTGGCACCATTTCCCCTCAACATCTCTTGCAGCAGCAGGTGGCACAGATGTAGCAGATGTTGTTGGAAATGGCGATGCAGCAGAAAGACGAAATCTGTTCCTGTGAAAGATGGATCTCAGCCTTTATGAGCCGAGTCAGCTAAAGGCATATTGCACAGAAAGTAACGGAATAGCACAAGTACCAAGTTTACTGACAACTACATTGGTAGCAAGTTATCATGACTGGTAGGCACTGCAGATGGGTTTAATGACACTGATTTTGATGTCACACATTATGTGGTCCATGCCCCATAAAAATAGCTTTTTTTTCTGTCAAAACTATTGGTGTCACACCACTAATAGTCTTAGCCTAAAGAACCTTTCAGCACCGGCTGTGTTCTTGCATTTCACTGTTCTATTTTTTCTTTTCTTTAATTGTCGGTTTATAAAACATGAATTAGTCACAACTTTCGCTGTGAAGCAACTTTTTGCCGCTGTGAGCGTTAGACAGGTTCTTGGCCTTAATAAGCTGGCCAAGCTTTATGAAAACTATGTCAAAATTTTGCCGCAAGACTTTGCCAACAGTGCAGTTTGGGTTAACTGGTTAAACACTGGAGTATCTTTAGCCAAGTCTCAGGCATGTACCTCAGTATCCACAGGTCCATCCGAGTTCTCTTCTTCTGAGTCCAACAGCTCCACAGCCAGCTGCACAGTCCCCTTAGACTTCTGGAACAGTAACTGTAATAAAAAAAAAACGAAAAAAAAAAAAAACGTTTTATGTGTAGCTGACATGAAATACTCCATTTGTAGACTGCATTTGGCTAACTATAATAATTATCCATGCAGCCTCTGATCTCATATAAATGATCTCATAAAATGAGAGGCAATATGGAATCTTTGCACTTTTAAAAACTCATTTGTACAAACTATTGAAAGAGTCAAGGCCAGTTATACAATCTAAGATGCACAGTTTCTTTTATACACGTTTTTTAACCTAAACAAGTTAACCTAAAATGTTGAGAAAAAAATACATTATATACTCTATAGATATGCATCTATATCCACAAATGAAAGTGTGGTTAAAAGTAGTTAAAGTGGAAGAGGTGAAAAGAGGCAGCAGATAACAGAGTGACATTGAGAGATGTGGTCATTAAAACAAAAAGCAGTGATTTTAGCCGATTAAGCGTCTTTGACCGATAGCTTGATGGATGGTCAATTGGTTTGCTTGAAAAACCAACAGAAAGGTCTTATCAGCATTTCCTATACAACAATCCTTTACTGCGACTTCAACTTTGTCACTGTCAATACAATTCTGGTTAAAAAAAAAAAAAAACACTTTCTTTCTACCACAACAAAGATGTCTATTGTTGTTGCCATCTCTAATAGTTTATTGCTGCGTTTCCATCTCCTCCATTGCTTTTTTGACTGTGAAACAGTGGTCTGAGCCAGTGTTGCCAACTTGTGGATAAACTAATTAGTGAAAAAAAAAAAAAATTCAAGCTGCATATGTGAGCTGCACGTACATGTGCAGTAAGAAAAAATGTGCACAACAGCAATAGACGACAAGCATAATAACAGAACAAAATAATTTAAAATAAGAGTCAGAGCAAATACTTTACATTCTATCAACATTTTTATGTAGAAAAAATACAGAAACAAACTATCTATGAAATGAGATACTAGTAACACTTCCACGGATATTACGTATCATAGCAAGCAATGCGTCTCAACTGAAAAACAGTTAAAAGTCGAAGAGCTCTCAAGCGCCCACAGCTAGACGATTTTTGCAGCGCGCCTGACGTTTTCAGCTAGCTAAAAATGCTTTGGTGGACACACGGCCCAAGCGCTGCTGATAACAATGTTGATATGTTGATAACGATATCTGCATATGTGTATGTAGTATATGTGTAAAAAAAGTATGCTTTGGGCTTTAAAGAGAATCTCCTGTGGTAGCTTTATCTATACCGCACCAATTACATAATAATAGAGAAGTACAGAGTGTGTCTAGTTAAAGTAAAGAGATAGTCGAACCTTAAAACAGTTCTCGTCGGACATCAGCTGCTCGGCTTTGCGCTGGTAGGATGTCTCAGCCGTACCTCTGGATGTTTGGGTGGACAGGGACCCACCGGTGGCTTTGTTGGAACACTCACCAAGATAAAGATCAGTCACCTGTACACAGATCTCATCGCTTACTATATGCTGCAGCTGTGGGAAAAAGAAAAGGAAAGAGAAAACAGTAAGATGAGATTCTGTAACACTGAAAATGCTCACTAAAGGCCTTGATACACTTCAAGTGAAATTGAAGAACGAACTGATGAGATGTCATTTCAAACAAAATCCAGCCAAAACAAAGTTTCTTTGGAGTTAGTTTCTGGAGTTCACCCTGCCAAAGAAAACTTTCCAGAAAAGTTTGTTCCAACTGGTAAACACCTTCAAACCACCACTGGTCTATGGAAATTACGTATAGGTGTGCTCTGAGGCTCTGCCTTTTTTATTATGGACATCATCTCTTGTTTAATTTCAGTCCGTCAAGGTCAGACGCGAGGAAAAACATGAACTGACTGGAGTGATGAATTGCAGAGCTTGTGCAAACATATCCACATTCTTAACTGCTGTTTTCTCGCTATCATTTTTGTTGTGTTTATTTTGTTACTGAGATGAAAGCGCGCATCACATATTTACATATTCATCCAAACGCCACTCCCAGCAGTGTGGGTGGAGTCGGGATGTTCACTAACTGCTAAAATTGCTGCAAAGTACCTGCTTCTTTACTTAACAGTAAATTGCTTCTTTGTACCCGTAAGCGAAGAAGAAGAAAAAAAAAAAAAAAAAGGCCCCAATATACTGTGAGTATATTGGGGCCTAAAAAGAGGAACTCATAAAGCTAAAGTCAAAATAACAATGATAATACAAGTAAAATAATAAAAAACCCTACCTGTCTCACTATACTCTGGATGAGTTTGTCCATGGTGAAGGCAATGTAGGCGTGAATGGTAAACATTTCCCTCAGCTGGTCCTCGTATTGAGATGTTTCCATGTTGCCATCCAGAAGGTTTCGCACCATCTCCAAGAAGGCAGAATAGTAGTCTTCAACGTCGATGTCCACTGCAAAACAAACAGGAAATTTTTAATTTATCCAAGTCCAGCAACTGGCATTACCGATAAACAAATTACAGCTAATCTGTGAGTCGCTCAAGCAGTTTCCATGGTGACAGGGCCCTGAGGGTTGCAGGCAAATCTGAGAGAAATATCATTAGCTCCAACAAGTGTTAAGACCCTTCAGAGCGACTGGTGATAAAACATCCTCCTGTCTTCACAAATTTAGGAGGTCTCGCACTCAAGTTCTCAACCTTGCGCGAAACGTGCTGACACAATGACTACCAGCGTGAAAACTGAGTGAAAAGGGGAATAAATTAATTCGCAAAATGAACAGTTGTGTTCTGCTCTGTAATCCGAAACTTACTGGGTTCTTTCAAACGCAGCTGGATGGCCGGGCTGTCGTTCTTCTCTCTTTTCAATCCCAGCACGTTCCTTTCCCACTCCCTCTCTCTGGCGTCTTCCTCGATCTGTTTTTCCGCCTGCCCGTAGATCCGTAGCAGTCGGGAGCACAGGATCTGGTGCAGCCGAAGGAAGATGTACCAGTTATTGTTGACGTAGAAGAGGTTGTAGGCATCGTCACAGTTACTCAGCTTCTGCTGGGTAGCTGCTGTATGGCTGAAGAGGAGCTTAGACTTTGCTGACGTTGTCCCATTGTGCTTTTTAGTCCCGTCTTCATCTGGTTCGGTCTCCTCTTCTTCCTCCTCCTCCACATCAGAAAGCTCACCACGCCGGGCGAACAGCATGTCAGGGATGAAATGGTAGATGATCTGTTTGATTTTATATTTGTCGTCTTTGTGGATGCTGGACTGCCTCTTGACATGGTGGATGATGAGAGCAGCTGCGTCTTCCAGAATCTGGCTGTCCTCGTACATAAGGGACATGTGAGGGCCTGAGGGAGCGGCGGCATTGTCTTCTGAAGCCTGCTCCTGTCGCTAAGTGGATGAAAAGGCCATTATAAGAAACCTGACAACAATTAAGATGCCTTTCATTTTTGTGTATGTACATTTAGATTGTTTCTTACCTCATCATAAAGAGACTCGATTTCATTGAGCAGCGTCTTGGAGCGAAACACCTTTGTGTCATTCTGTTTGAAGTTAATACCTTGGTGATCTAAAGACTTCAGGTAATACTTCTCATTCTGTTCTCTCCAGATCTTATTGAAGCCACGCTGAGCCTCTCGCCATTCCTCTTCTTTAATTTTCAGCCTGAGAAGACAAATGCATAATGAATTCTGTAAGAAAAACCTGAAATATAAAGAACTGAGTAAGACGGCTCTCCCTGTTTGAAAAAATTTAAGGGCGTAATGATGCTATAGGATAGTAATAACATGGTGAATTATTAAGGTACTAAGTCTGCACAAGTGTTTTTATTGCATTTTGACAAAAAAAAAAAAAAAAAAGAAAAAAATTCCAATTGCGATACATAAGCATTTAACATCTCATATTTCTGCTGCTTAGATATAATTAAAGAACAAAAGCCATAAAAATCACATTGAAATAACAGGCCTCATATTTAACAGGGTGTGAAACACGTTTTGACCAAATTCTGCTGCCAATAGGAACAATAAAATTTACTCTTAAGGGTATTTTTTGTTTTATTTAAAAGAATTTAGACACTAAGTTTTCTAAAAAGTTTTACCAAAATGTGAAAAAACATGGTTCTTTGCATTCATATCCTACCTGAATTTGAAATAAATAGATTGATTGATTGATTTAACTCCCAATCCATTTGATGGGTTACTGTAATATTAATCATTTATTATAAATATTATTATAGTACTTATTCAAATTTTGTTGTAAACTAAACTATCATTTTTCACTTTCACAAGGCAAAACTAGGCAGTCTCTATGAAAACAAAAGGAAGAACTAGTAGCCACAAAATGTTTTAAATGAAGTGAACATGGAGTATGGTACTAACATGGTAAATGTTCAAAAAAAAGGTTTTAAAAACAAATCTTTCCTTTTTCATGCCACAATGTATCACATTTTTATAGTCAGACAATAACATTTATGCTCACCTTTTGAGTACAATAGGTACAGAGACAGCAGGGTTGGTCTTGAGTCCATCTATGATGTCTGGAGCTTTGTCACCATATATCCTCTGAATAGCTTTACGGTGGATGACCTCAGAGGAGCCTCCAATGGTGTTGTCCAGTCGGAACTTGGCTTGTTCCTCAGCAGACATGCGCGAAAGCCTCTTTTGAACAGTCTCCAGAACACGGATAGTGGCGAGATTTGTCTCCAGAACCACATCAAGCTGCATGACACATGACATGTTTGATTAAACACTGAACTGAATAGTGGAATATTACACTTATCTCTGTGACAATGAAGCTTTGTTTTAAAGCTTACCTCAAAGCGCTCATCTTCACATCTATATATATGCTCTTCATACTGGGTCTTTTTGGAGCTGACAAAGGTTGAGTCTTCAGACCAGGAAGGAAATGACACCCACGTATCATTCAACACCTGAGAATTATTCAACATTAGCATAGTGCTGTCACAACATCACACTTTCAATACACATTTATCGTATCCAAAAGAATTTGTGATAATATTATATCTATAGAAATTTTGAAAAAAATAAATAAATGCTATCAGTTATAAAATTCATCTTTAACTATGTTTATTTTGTTTTCTTTTTTTGGCCAATGAATGAAAATTGATCACACTGAAAATATGGATGTAGGGAGGCGAAGAAAGTTTCTAAGCATAACTGTACAAAATCATAAAAAAAAGATTTAAATGTTGATCGGCACTTCCTGCAAACTACCAAAAAAAAAAAAAAAAAACTCCCACAATGGCAAGCTAACTTAATATTACATTTTTTAAATATCATGATTATCATCAATACTGGTATATTGCAAAACCCTTACATTAATACCTTAGCAACTATTCCCCATTTAATTGCATTAAATATCATGATTAACATCAATATTGGTATATTGCAAAACCCTTATATTAATACCTTAGCAACTATTCCCCATTTAATTGCATTAATCTGCTTTAGCATGGTATTTTCCTCTAAAAAAAAGTTATTATAAGTGCCAAGTAAGCATTGATTTAAAAAAAAACCCTTTTGTGGTGTGATGTTTGTACATACAATTTAAAATTTTATTTAAAAACATCACACCACAATCGAATGGTGTTCTCACCTCTTTGCACAGTGGAGTCCTGCCTGTACATCGAGGCTGCTGGAAGCTCTTGGGTAGGGCTCTGTAACTGGAGCCCAATCTCTTGCAGGACGCATAATCAATTTCCATTGCAATGCCTTCAGTGGCTCGCTCTTTGGGAAAGCTCTCAATATGGGGACACTCTCTGTAGCCGAGGAAGTTCTTGAACCATGTAAAAAGCTCTGGGAATTTTCTGATAACCAGAAAAAGCAAAAATGTCGTTTATTAAAATATTAACATGTAATAAAGTGTAACTAATAATCTTATTGGTTTTTAAGTTATAACTGTAATCAAATTAAACAATGGCTACATAAAATCAGACTGCAAGTGTCTCACAGATGTCAATATGAAATTAAATTCCACTCACCCCAAAAATGGTAAGACCAACTGCACAAGTTCAGCCCGAGAGATCACTTCTTGATTGAAGATGACCAAACAGCGTAAGAAATTGTCATAAGCCTCTGAACTCCGCAGTGCTTTCCGCACCTAAGAGAGCAGAGCATTTAAGCCACATAACTCACTTTAATCCTTGTAATATTTATTCTACAAACATAATGCCGTTATTTTTGTATTACATTGTAATCACTGCAAGACTATATTAAAAGTAATCACCTTTTCAAAAAAGAGAGATTCAGCACCAATTCCAAGTTTGCTGGCTTCAGCCATTGAATCTTTTCCCATAAACTTTTGCTTTTTCTGTTTAAGAGTTAAAAAAAAAAGAACATGAATATTGGTTAATAATACAGTGTAAAAACAGCAATTAAGTATAGTAACAAAGTTTTACTCACCTTAACAGGGGGTGTAGTGGGTGTCCCAGTGTGTCTGCGGATCTGACAGCCATTCTGGTTAAAACTCTGTTTATGGTTAGGCTGGGGTCTCTTTACCGTCCCTCCACGATCAAGACGCACAGATTCAGCCTTCTCGGCTGTAGTCTTACTCAATAACTGAGAAGAAGAGAAAAAGCTTATGAATAATAAGCAAAAGGAGTTCAGCTCGTTCCTCTACGCACACCTTGGGAATAGAATTGGCATTGGCCAGTAAAAAGTAATATATATATATATAATTACTTTTTACTGGCCAATGCCAGTGTATATATGTATATACACACACACACACACACACACACGAGAAGTGGCGTCACGTCAGTTACACTTTTTCCGTAAGATAAATAGGGAAGGCGTAGGACGTAGCGTAAGCTTTCTGAACTGCAAGAGTTTTACACTTTCTTCGTACGTTAAATATGGAAGGCGGTCTGGTGGAAGCTAGATATTTTACTTCATAACTTGTTAAATATGGATTTTTTTTTATACAAACGCATCACTTAGCTTCAGAAGGCCTTTATTAACCCCCCAGAGCCGTGTGGAGTATGTTTATGATGGATGGATGTGGATGGAAGCACTTTCTTCAGCTTATACTCATGACCCCTGTTTACTGCCATTATAAAGCTCAGATGCATCAGGATATTTATTAAATATCTCCAACTGTGTTCATCAGAAAGAAGAAAGTCATATACACCTAGGATGGCTTAAGGGTGAGTAAAGCGTAGGCTAATTTTCATTTGAAAGTGAAATAATCCTTTAAAACAGGGACAGTAGTTGGTGAGCGCTTGCGCATTCGTGTTCAAGATGAGTGAAAGCGAGTGAAAATATATCTGTGCTAAACTCAAACACTGGCTAATGGCTAATGAAACATTATTTAGTTGCCATGCATGAACATTTAGTACTATCACTAGCATATGCGAATGATTTACTCGCTTTTTAGACGGTTGCCATAAATACCTACCGCTGAGCTGTTAGCATCTGGCAGGAACTGGCCAAATTCTGAAAGGAGGTCCTCCTGGTTCTTGAAGAGCTGGGCCACCTGAGCATACACCTGCTGCTCTGTGAGAGTGGGTGTGTAGTGTCCCCCTGCCTCCTTAGCATTACGCTGCTCCTTCTACACAACAAACAGAACAGAAAGTTTACAGTAAGCATGCAGCATGAAGGGCTTTAAATATACATTACTGTTAAAAAGTTTGAGGTCAGTAAGACTTTACTGTTTTGAAAGAAGTCTCTTATACTCATTTTTGTATTTTATTTGATCATTTATTTGCTCAAAAATACAGTAAAAAAAAAAAAAGGTAATAATGTAAAATATTACAATTTAAAATAACTTTTCTATTTTAATATATTATAAAATATATATAAAAATGCAATTCATTCCTGTGATGGCATTGTTGAATGAAGCAGCCATTACTCCATTTGAAATAGAAATCTTTTCTAACATTATAAAAGTCTTTACTGTCGTGTTTGATCAATTTAATGTATCCTTGCTGAATTAAAATTAATTTCTTTCACAAAAAAAAAAAAAATTGAAAAAGAAAAATCTTACTTTTGAACAGTAGCGTATTTAGCCGAATAAAAAGGTTGGTTGTACTACACAGCTGTACAGAGCATTTTGACCTCAGTGCCTCAGCTCTCACCTGGTATGTGTGCAGAATTTCCAAGAAGGATTTGTAGACCTCTGGCTGGCCCTGAAATCGGTTCTTGATTTTGTTCACGTAGCTGATAGCGTGGTTGAACTCTACAGGCTGGTTGTTCTGTAACGGGGTTGAACCGGCAGTGCTGCTGCTGATGGGAGTGTGGGACTGGACCGAGGGTGAGCGCGGGGAGGCGTACGAGGGAATGGACGGATTAGGCTGGCTTGTTGGGGTAAGTGCGGGAGACTGCATTGGCTGCGGAATATAAAACTAATTTAGACAACTTTACAAATATATAATCCAAATCTGTACAGAAGGTAAAACAATTCAGTTTTACCTTGCTGATCTTGGCAGGGGTTGGCTGGCTAGGGATGACCAAGGCAGCAGTGCTGGTGGGAGCTGCTGGTTGGGTCTGGCGCTGTGCTGGCTGTGTTATGGGGAGGTCCTGGACAGAGATACCATGCGGGGTGATGTGGTGGATCTGGCCAGGAGTGGTCACATTAACCAGATCGTTGGTCTGAACCTCAATCTTGTAGCCAGGAGGCAGGAAGGTGTTGAAGCCCATAATGAGGTCTGGATGGCCTTTGAAGAGCTGGGAGACTCTGCTGATCACACCTGGTGTATCAATGCTGATAACACAAGGACAATAAATTTATGGTATTTGATTTGCAATGTCCCAAGAATCAATCCAAGAGTCCAAAAACGCATAATTATGACTATGCTTGCAAATGCAAACATTTGTAATAATTTTATTTCATAAAAACATTATTAAATTAATTGATAATTATGTTTGGGTTTTGTTTACTTTATACTAGAATTTAAAATTGATGATTTAAAACTGATGATTGAAAATCTCCCGTTTACCTACATAAAACGATTGCTGGTCATTCAAAATCTAACTAACAGCCGTTTCACACCGCAAATTTGAGCTTCGTGTCAGCTTCAATCAGTGTAACTACATCGTCACTGCAGCTGCAGACGTGCAAGAGTATTCACGTTGGAAGCATTTGTACAGCATCACAGCAGTGGCTCCAAAGCTACAAATAAGGTGAGCATTTCTTTACAAAAACAACTATAAATTTGTTTTTAGAAGTTGGTCATTTATAAATTTGATAGTCTTGAAAGTTTGTTAACATGGGGAAGTGTACAACATTGGGTAAATGGGTAAATTTTCTATAAAAATTTGATTCTTTATTTTCTTTCCTGACATACTCCAATTTTTGTTAAAACACACTAGACATGCTTATTCTGAGCTATCTTTACATGCTTTCTGTGTAATTCAGTCACAATTTGAAGAAATGTTTTGTTTTTCATGAGACTTGGTTACTTCCTACTTTTTCATATATTAGGGAAATGGAAAGTCAATAAGTGCTCCTCTGTCACTTTTTTTTTCCTGGTAATAGTGGTAATTTCATGTCTTTTTTTAAAATAAAAATGTTTGTTTGCCAGAAAGTGTTAGTTTTCCTACATGTTTAAACTTTTAGTTTTACAAATCATCACATTAAAAATAACATTAAAAAAAAAAAGTGTAACATCAAAAAGTGTGAAGGTGCTTGAAAGGTGCTTGAATTTCACTCTTAAAAGGTTGTACGAACCCTGAGATGAATAATGTTAAAAAAACCCCAAACATTTTACTATTTCTGATAGAACACCATGGTTACAGTTAGCGTTACTACATTAAATCCATGGTGAATGTTGGTGATTTGTGAATTGAAAAGCCTTCTGTAACTTGTTCGTTCATGGCACAATGTTTCTCCTGGTTTCCATGTCAGCACTGTTTGATACAGATAATTCTGTGCTGAATTTGAATGCTTCTCACTAGATCTCGCTGCAACTTTATTAATTCTGTGGCGAATATGTTTCTTATACTGTATGCAACAGAAATGGCAACTCTTATCAGTTAGGCAAAGTGGTGGTGGCACCAGTGTTGCAAAACGTGTCCATTTGGTCTCAGTCTGGAGCCCTGGTACAGGTGACATATCCACATCTCAAAATCTAATCAATGATGCATAAAATGCATAAAAAAACCCTGTTTCATTGACTATTTAACCATCTATAGCTACTTTAGATAAAGGTATGGTCACATTTACTATCATTTTAATAGGAACCTTCCTTTTTAATAGAATTGGTTCTCGTACACAAGACAAATACTGATAGATAAAAATACTGACAGATACAAATACATAAGTGTGATGAGCAGCTCTAATTTAGCATTCATATACTTTGATCTAAAGCCTGACACCTAAGCTTAAAATATTATACTTCTGCTGCCATAAAAGCACTGGTATTTTCTTCTGGAAATACAAATCTATTAGGGGTGCAGCAGATCACAAAACTCACAGTTTGAAATAGATCAGTCTTTGGATGAGCAAAAAAAACAAAACAAACAACAACAAAAAAACAAAAAAAAAAAAAAAAAAAAACAAAGATATACATATCACCCATCCAAGTGTGCACACACACAGTAGTGAATACACACACCCGGAGCAGTGAGCAGCTGGTTTTGCTGTGGCGCCTGGGTTGCGATTGGAGGTTAGGTGTCTTGCTCAAGGGCACCTCAGTTGTGGGTAATGAAAGTGGAAGAGAGCGCTGTTCATTCACTCCCCCCATCTACATTTCCTGCCAGTACACTAAGACTTGAACCTGCGACCTTCGGTTTACAAGTCCGACTCTCTAACCATTACGCTACAACTGCCCCTAAAATATTATATGCACATACACACAGGGCTTGACGTTAACACCTGCCAACCCACCAAATGCGGGTGGATTTCAGCAGTGGCATGTAATGCAGTCACTCCTACTATACACTTTGGTGGGCTGAATTTTTCAATTGTAGTCTTTTAAAAAGCATCTGAAATAATAAACTAAGCGCAATATAGTGCTGTCAAAAATATCTATTTTTCGATACATATCAATACTGAAATATCCGAAACGCTTCCAATACTAATTTTCCACAGAATAGATACCAGCTGTGCTTTCAGCGTGTGACAGCGAGTTGACGCACAAACCTGCCTCCCCTCACTCACTCGTTTCATTTGCTCCAGATGAATATTGTTAGTGTTACCAGGGTTTGAATTTCAGCACGGGATTGCGCATAATGCGCATAATTTTACTCACTGCCACAGATTTTGTGCTCACACCAAAGTGCACGCACACAAAGCCGCCTCTCAGTACTACATTGAGTTCTTTTTTTACTGCTTATTGTGCTTAAACAGTCAAATACACACAAAATAATGTCAAAATGCCGGTCTTGGCAAGTATTCACATAAACACAGCCAGTTATGTTTTAAGTGAACGTAAACAGTTGAGAAAGAAAACGCATGTGTAACAGTATAATAGATCAGGGCATCACGTCTTAATGTGACAGCAGCCTAACACATTATATATATATATATATATATATTATGCTGCCATCAAGTGGTTATACTATGTATTACATTTGATTTTATTTCTTTCAACCAGATAGCATGGAATCTGCATATTTTTAACTTGCACATAATGCATTAATTATATATAAAAAAAAGTTTTTTGTTTTTTTATTTGTATTTTATATAGTAATAAATTGTGTATAATTTATTATTTAGAAGATATGAGAAACTTCCAGTTTCCCTTTTTGTCATTAATTTAATCCCTCAACATGGAAAAACCGTTCAAGATATCCAATACCCGTTCTCAATTTAGCATCCACAATGTGTTGGCTTCATCCTGATGTTTGATGGCGATCAGATGAATCCCCTAAGAGGAATATATCAAATTCCAGAGCATGTTTTTCAAACAACCCATAATAGCGGACTTTCTGATGGACTGGCGTATGACTTTGGGTGTACTCACATTAGACGACCTGAACCATGCCCAAGCATGTTTGACCCCCAAAGTCTGGTTTGTTTGACTAGTGTGATCACTCTGTACCCCCTTGAAGAGGTGGGCTCGGCAGCACAGAACAGCTACTACTTTTGTGTGTGCTACTGTCATCATTATGACAGCAAATATCTTCTATTACTACTTGAATAGTACACTTTTCAATTAATTTAATTAATTTGAGTATATTAAGGTTCATAATGGGTCTGGTTCTCACCTTATTGATGATCAGGAATTGTAGTTTGTGAGTAAAGCTGCAATTTCCTCCATTAACGTCAGCTGCCTCTGTAATAATCTTCTGATATGTGCAGCACAATCAAGTGAAAATCGCTGCGCAGCATAAATCATAAATCTATTAGGCAGTCTATAAGTGAAAGTGCTTTTCTTCTTGTTTTCTTCAAAACAAAAAGTTGCATTGCAAAAGCGTGCTCCGTCCCGGAACGTTAAGTGCAATGTAAGTGCAGGCCACCGGGGAAGTGGGGAGGAGGGACAATCGCGCCAGGGCATGGTAAGGCACGGTAGTGCGAGTACGCCCTTAGAGTGCGAAAGTTGTTTGGCCCAATGAGATCTATAAAAGTGTATGAAGTTTGGTTACAGTAGGTGAAAAGAGTGCGCCACAGAGCCCTAAAAGTGCCCGAAAATTAAATATAGGTTAATCCTTGTTAAAGACGTCTTTTGTTTTTTTGATTAACATTAATGACACAGACAGCAGCAGGTGCATAGTCTGCTGTAACTTTGAGACGTAATGCACGGATCCAATATGATGATACACATCCAATTTCTTTCTTTTTACGTTCCTTTCACTTAAGACACAACTGACTGCATTTACGAGAATACTTGCCGAGACGAGTATTTTGAGATACGTTTGTGTGTATTTGTCCGTCAAGCACAAGGAGACGTGAAAGAGAACTCAATTCTGTGTTTGCGCAGAAATGCGGCTCTCTGTGCGCGCTTTGAGTGTTTGCACACAGAAAACTGGGCACAAGTTTCTCTTTTGCATTTTCTTGCGCCTGAATGGTTTAAAAATCGCAAGACTTAGAAACGTGCAAATAATTAACTTTCACTGTATGATGGCTAAAGTTTGCAATTAATCTGTAGGCCACATGGGTGCTGAACCGTGGGGTCTGGTCCGTACAGATCATGGATAAACTACGATCCGTTACACCCCTAAAATCTATGAACAGAACATATGGAAACAAGAAAATAATTAATCAGTAATTCAAAAATGAATTTTAGAGGTAAATGTGCAAACTTCAGAAGAAAATAACATACAATACACAGGTATGATCACTGTTCTTACTAAATTAATCAACAATTACTCTCTTCACTGCTTAGCCTACTGGTGCCAGCATTTCCTCTGTCAATGACAAAGAAATGGGGGTCAGAGCACAAGAGCAGCAACCAGGAAGTACAAAGACAGGTTAATGGCTCGTTCACACAGAACGTGTCTTTGCGTCTAAAAACGCAAGGCACAGCGCTCAGGAATGGTTTTAAATAAAAGTGTAGTGCAGAACGTGAAGGTCTTGAGACGCACTTTTGAGACGTGATGCAATAACTGCAATAACGAACAAATAAAACAGTTGCCACACCAACTTGCTACTGTAAACAGAAGCACGCAACGACTGCCCTGACTCAGAGTTCTTCTGATTAGTCCACTGTTTTGGAAGTGACATTGATGAGCTTGACACGGTGTCTTAAAAACGCACCGCTCACGTGCAAAACGCTTCAAAAGACGCGAGACGCAAGCGCATCGGTCATACACGTCTGTTTAGTGCGCGTTTACATGGAAAAACAATGGAAAAGTAGCACACTGGAATGGAAAGGCGCATTGTGTGTGAAAAGCTTCTAAGTGTTTTTCTCAGCAATCCTGACCGAAGATAAAGTCCCCAAGGCACGCTACAAAACTAGATCATTCCATTCATCGTGAGGAGCTAGACTGAACTAGAAGGGACAGAAACACAACAAGCCCAAAGAAGAAGAAAAAAATCTAACAAAAACATAACTCACGCTGACCTTTGAGACTTGAACTCCTTCATGATATCCAGGAAGTCATTGTAGACCTGCGGCTGATTGCCAAACTGAAGTTTAACTTGATCCAGATAGGAAAGAGCATCTTCAACCTGAAAATCACAAAAATCTCAGCTCTCCAGCACTACATCTAAACTAAAGCAGATAATTTCCATACTTTACTAGACAGATCTCTTACCTTAAGCCTTTGAAACTGCTGTTGGCCCAGTGTTGGGGCAGGGGCTGGGGTAGCATGAGAGTGACCCTGGCCCACAGGCTGGACAGCCGGCCCATGATGATGAGGCCCACTGTGCACAGCTGAACTGCTGGTGTGACCATGTCCCCCAGAACTCTGGGCCATTGACAACTGTTAGAGCAGAAGAAGAAATGGTTAATCATCAGGGCTGCTTATGTGAAGTAAAATGTAATTTCCTTTTGAAACTATGTGATGAATTCTCATATGTAAAGTTTTATATAGCCCAGAAGTGTTTTAAATAAATTAAATGCACACAGTGTTTAATCTGTCACAGTTTGTCATCTCCTGCACAATTTGACCAATGAATTTCCATTAATTTTCCAGTCAATCATGATTACTGGATTCATTATTTTCATTTAATTTATAGAAGTAGCACTCACAAACAGCAATTTGTAGCCAGTTTAAAATAGTACAGTACAATTTAAATAGTACAGTGTAACTCTAAATATAAATTATATATATATATATATTAAACAAAAACTACTAACTTATAAAGATTGAGTAGGCTGCAATTAAAGTCTGTTAAATCATTGATGCAACTTAAAACAATTACATTTTCTGAACGAGGAGTTTAGTTTTATTTTTGTGTAGCTCAACATTGAGTAAAACCTATACTTAAATTATTATTTTTAAGTTTACTGAGCGATATAAAGTGACGTCATCCATGTCACGTCGTTGCCGATGTTACCGACGTAACTGAGGTTATCAGAAGAGTCCATTCAACATTAAACTGAGTTGTAGCAGATTTCAATTTCCCAGCATGCTTTGCGTCACACTAAAATGTTGGAATTGAGTGTTATTTTGTGTGTTTTTGGACAAGATTAATACAGGGGAAGATGTGTTATTGTTTAATGTTCTGTTATTTTGGTATGTAAAGGTGTTTCTGTGATGTTGAAGTTTTGTAGGGTTACCATTGTGGTGAAGAGTAGTGCCTGTGGATAGGTCAAGAATGGGTTGTGAAACATCAAGGCTATATATGCACTGCATGTTGATTAACAGTTCATGCAAGTAAATAGTGATAGTCTCTTTGATGGTTACATTAGCGCATGCTGGTGTGCTGTTGCTAACTAATACTTAACTGTAAATATTAGGTGTTAGTTTATTCAATATTTCAATTAAATTGTAATTACTGAATTTGTGTAGTAGGAAATAATCTTTGAGTTGTTTACTTAAATGTTTTGAGTATTCCAAACTTCTTGGGTTTTACAACCACTGCAAAGTAATTGAAAAATAAGAATTATTATGTATGGTAAACAATAGTTTTAAGTATAGTGGACTTAAACATTAAATAAAACTAAAATTTTAAAAAATCAGTTTGACTTAATTGTTATTTATAATTATTCTTTACTTAAAAGATTTGAGTTGCTTTACTTAAATTTTTTGAGATAATCGGTGTCTACAATACTTTTGAGTACTCTGAACGTTTTACAGTGTATATATACACTTTATTATCCATTTTCACTATTTTAAAATCCCTGATGTTTCCAGATTATAGACATATTTAATATTTATATATCATATTTAATACATTAAAAAAAAAAAAAAAAAAACATATGGACATGTGCACCGAAATGTTGCAAGTGTGCTGATGACTTTTTAGTACCTGATAGGTCTGTGAGACAGAGTACTGCATGCTGGATGATGGCTGCATGTTATCTGGTGCAGTCACGTAGAGGGAGGACTGGGAGGCAGAGTTGAGGACGCGGTGCTGAAAGCTGTCCACACCCCCGGGGAGCCGCCGCTGAGAGCCGATCACTGTGTCCTGATCCTCCAAACGCCGCTTCATTATGTACTCATGCTCCTCACTGCGGCGGAAACTACAACAACAAAACAGTAACAGGGCTAGGAATTAACTTCGATTTAATTTAGGCTTTTCCTCACATATAAACCTTGATCAGTGAACATAAACAGATGCTAAACCGAACATGAATGACACACGAGAACAAAACCTCTTCCGGAAGCTTAAATGTGCTGTGTGACCAATGAGGTTCATTCTCGCGCCACTCCCCCCTGCACCTCTAAATTAAAGCAGTTTATAGTGGAAAAAAAATTGAGAGACAAAATTGCCAATTTTTTGCTGCACGTTATTGAATACACTTATATTATATGAATTGTATTCATATAATTGATTTAAATACTTATATGAATTGACAATAAATATTAAACTTTGCATTTTATTGAATATAAATCCATACTTACAAATACAAGCTTTAATATATAAAGCATTTAAAATGACATAGCTTACATAATTTTTTTTTTTTTTTGCTCTGTGAACCTATATAAATGATTATTTAAATTGATTCACTTGCATTGATATAATCAGATATTTTCTTTTAGCTACCTTCTCAAACTTTCACTGCAGCAGCAGCGTTTAGTCCTGCCTAAAAATGTCTTTAAATTCATGACATTTTTCATCAACTCTTCAGTAGAGAAGTGAATTACAAACTCTGGATCAAACCCTGAATTGACAAAGTTTATATCGAGTGTTATATCGAGCTTGCTGAATATGATCTAAACAAGGTTGGATTTGTATGGTTTTGTCAACTCTAAACCTACTCAAACTCAGAGTTTGTTCAACTAGCTTCATGCAACAGGCCACAGAAATCTGTTTTTAGACAAATACATGTAGCTAACCAAATACAACTTTCATTACAAAAATAAAAAGCATTATTTTAGGTAAATCAGCCAAAGTGTTCAGCAAACATCCCACTTTTGTGAAGTTTGTTGGAAAAAAAAAAAAAAAAGCCAAAAGTGTCACTATGAAGAATATAGGGTATTTTTAATTTGTTCAATAATTTCCAGACTTCCCATGTGTGCCATTATATAGTTTTGATTACTTAACTAATATTCTAAAATGTGACAATGAATACAAAAATAATGGCTATATTCATTATTTTGGATGAATAAGTCACAAGTTCGGCTTATTCATGCCTTATTACTACAGGCGTGTCCAAACATTTTGAAATTCGTGGTCTATAAATTAGTCTATAACAGGTTTGGCTAAACAAACGTATTATGCATAATAACCCGAAAGTGTTTAAGTCTCACGTTGTCTTGAAAAACTCAACGTGTCAGCAGCCTGCTGAAAGGAGATCAACTTTATGGCTTTGTGACACCTGTCAAATGTACTCCACTGTCAAATAATGACACTAGATGTTTGATCGACTTGGTTATAAACTGCCCATCATTTGTCGACGGCTAACAGATACCACGACGTTATGACCTTTTGCATTACTCACATGAGACTGCGACAAAACTTTAAACAGCTTTGTTACAGTTTTCTAAAAACCTGTGTAGGCGGATAGTGGTGTGTAAACAGTTACACTCTGAGGCAAACATGCTGGGGCATGCGTGTCGTCTCACTTTTATTTGAATGGCTAAACTCGGTTTCATCCAACCGGACAGTTGTGTGTCAGGCCTGAGACTATTTGACCCACACACTCTACAGCACACTGAAATGCAGAGTACGACTTGATCGAAAACACGTATTGTGTATTTAAACGTGTACGTACGCATGTTTACTAATGTTCTGGCTATTAAAACGCGTTTTACCCAGCCGATAAAGCTTCTTGAGGCGTTAAAGGAGGCGGTGAGCAGTAACCGCCTCTGTCCGATGCAGAGTTCAGTCCAACACAAACTGATCA
Source organism: Ctenopharyngodon idella (assembly GCF_019924925.1). NCBI lineage: Eukaryota > Metazoa > Chordata > Actinopteri > Cypriniformes > Xenocyprididae > Ctenopharyngodon > Ctenopharyngodon idella. Next base: position 18,254,014 of record NC_067226.1, read on the forward strand.
CACCAAAATAAAAACACGATCCGATGGCCACCGCATCGATCAAACCCAGCAAATAACATCTAATAAATCATCAACCACCGAGAAAAAGTGATAAGGCAGCCTGGTTAGCACTCGATGTTGCCAAATGTTTCTAGCTACAAATCAGGAAGTCCTACTGAATGGTTTCTACCGGTAAACACAACTGCTCAGTGATCAAAGCAGCACTGTTATCCGGTAGTCCAGAAGACACCATTAAGCCAGTACTGATCGCTGACAGGTCAAAGATAGTGGATGATAGCTAGATATTCATGATGCTGATCAACCCAGCAGAGCTTAAAAACCTTATGTAGCCATTCAGGCTAAGTGCGGCTAGCTAGCGCCTCGACAAATACTCTTATATAATCACTGCTGTGACATGCATCACTTCAAAGGAACTCGATTTAATGTCGCTAACTTTGAATTTCACTTCACCCAGGTGATTCAGTGGCCATTTGGTGAGGAAAGCGGTTTAAGCGTCATTAACCAGAGTCTGCTACTTTTAGCCTGAATGAAGCACTGCGACGACAACAGCTAGCGAGCGTCCGCTAGCACGCAAGAGCCAACTCACCCCGCAACAGACACTCCGGATCACTTCTTTCTGCTCCGCTGAGAAATCAAAACCTATAAAGCTCGGTAACAGCGCTCTCAAACGTTGAATCGTGTAAGGTTCGGATTTGAATGGCAAATTAAAAATACACGTAAGCACCATTCAGCCAAGGCGCCAGACCTCAAATTGCATGCTAGGTTGCTAATTGGCTAACATGGGAAAACAACCTCAGCAGGAGGATCCTCTGGTGGGGGCGTGTCTTGAAGGAGGCGGAGTCAACAAACTCCAACCGAGAACAACGATTGGTGGGGCGTTGGTGAAATTCGAATATATCAGATTTCTGCTGAATTTACCCGCCTCCTCTCTGACAAAAGGAGCAATGGTGGAGATTCTGATTCATTTCAGTGAGTCGATTCATTTGAATCCGTTCACAAAAGATTCATACTGTTCGCTGTTGCAGGTGTATATGAATCATTGCATTCTTCTCTACTATGTAGTTTGCACGAAATACGTTCAAATAAACGTAGTTCATCGGTGGCCAAAAAGTCAGATAGCCCGTATACGTCTGTTAAATGTAAGCACAGGCGTAATTTGCGGGTGGGACATGTCCCCACCACTTTTTGCCAGTGTCGATATTGTCCCCACCAGTGGCGAGCCGAAAGTCCGAGGCGGGGGCACCTCGCAATATTAGATAATTCCGTTTTAAACCAAGAAGTCGAGCCAATGGATATCACACAAGCAACGTGCAAACTTTGCGCAAGAGTTATAGGGGTGAAAAAGTCAGTATTCACTACAGAAAGTGAAAGTAAAAAGGGACGGAGCTGTCGGCATCTGACGCTGATTTAGCGGAGCCTCAGAGACGGTATTCTTGATTTATTCCATTATTTCCATTATTTCTCGTGTGGCCCGTACATAAAGTTAAACAAATGAGAGGAATAGTTGAAGAGAACAGGTTGTTTTTTAAAGTCGGTGCTTGAAGTAAAGCTGCTTAGGCCTAATTTTCATTGATGACTGCAGTGTTAGGACATATTATAGACTGTTAATAATTTTAATTATAGGCATATAATTAATTGTATAATAGACCTATTTTTTTTATTTATTTATTTATTTATTTTTAACATTTTTAAAGAGGAGCTAATAGCCTGATCTTTTATTATGCTCAGAGCACGTCTGTTATGTGGTGATGCGTTAAGAAATTATTGCGGGGCAAATTTATTAAAATATTAATTTAATAATAAAAGTAATCTAATAGTAATAATAATAGACTAGAATGTAACAGCCTAGCCTACATTAATTGGAAATGCCGAATCCTCTTAAAGGGTTAGTTCACCCAAAAATGAAAATTCTGTCATTAATTACTCACCCTCATGTCGTTCCACAACCGTAAGACCTTCGTTCATCTTCGGAACACAAATTATGATATTTTTTGATGAAATCCGAGAGGTACTGTATATGACCCGTCCATAGACAGCAATATAATCAACACTTTCAAGGTCCAGAAAGGTACTAAAGACATTGTTAAAACAGTCGTTGTGACTGCAGTGGTTCAACTTTAATTTTTTTAAACGACGAGAATACTTTTTGTGTGCAAAAAACAAAATAAAAATAACGACTTTATTCAACAATATCTTTTCTTCTGTGTCATTCTCATACGTTGTTTACATAAGCACGCCGACTTATCATTGGCCGGGTTCTGTGTTAGCATCACACGCATGCATCATGCTGCTCACGTGTACAGCTTTGGCCAATACTGAACCAGCATTTGGAGGTAAACACAGAAGCCTTCACCGAGCTTACTGCATCACCTGCGTAAGGATAATGACAGGGAAGAGAAGAGATTGTTGAATAAAGTCGTTATTTTTGTTCTGTTTTTGCGCACAAAAAGTATTCTTAAAGTTGAACCACTGTAGTCACGTCAACTGTTTAACAAAATCTTTAGTACCTTTCTGGACCTTGAAAGTGTTGATTATATTGCTGTCTATAGACGAGTCATGTACCTTTCAGATTTCATCAAAAATATCTTAATTTGTGTTCCAAAGATGAACGAAGGTCTTACGGGTGTGGAACGACATAAGGGTGAGTAATTAATAACAGAATTTTCATTTTTGGGTGAACTAACCCTTGAATATTGCCAATATTTGATGCTTTTGACAATATCTCTGGCTATCGTTGATACATGATCATCGTCTTTTGACGCAACCCAGCACAGAGGGGTTATCGTGGAGCCCCCACTTTTTGCATAGTGTGTTGCACTGATTTTAATATCGGACATGGTGGGAAAAATGACGTTACTCAGCACATTAAATCACAATGGCACAATCGCACAGCGGAGGCACATAAGGGCACACCAGCCATTTGAGCCTTCATCACTAAGGGATGGATGGACGGAGGCAGAAATTGTATTACAGGCGGAACTGAAAATAATAATGTTGATTGCAAAGAAAAATATTCCTTTTTCATTTTGTGATGACTTCAGTGCTACTGTGGCAGGCATGTTCTCTGATTCTGCCATAGCTAGAAAATACTATTATCATAATAATAACGTGACTTATTAATGTTTCTTTTTATTTTAGTAATAACTATGTATGTTTTTTTATTTATTTGTATTTAGCCTGCCTCTGCCATCCAGCATTACCACCACGCTCTGAAGGGAGGATGTGATCTCATGCTTTCAAAGCTAACTTGCTATTGCTAGCCTCTCAACAATTGCCTACCCTATCTTTTAATAGCTTTTCATCTAGAAAGCATCTGTTGTCTACAAACATCTGATAAATATTTATTTTATTTTATAGACATTCGAACACAGGCCCAATGGGTCTTTGTGTTCTGAATAAACACAGAGTTTTAGTCATTTTGTCAAATGTTGAGACAATTATCAACTTTTAAAAAACGACTAAATTAAGAGTTGCAATAATGACTTTACAACATTTTTACACATTCCCATCCCATCGCTTTCTTTTCATATTATGAACGAGAATTTCTTACATGAACCAAACTGAGGCCAACTACCCCACCCCGTAAAAATAACACTAAGTTACAGAAACCGCAATAGCAACAGTACAGATACCATCATCAGACCCGACAGAAGACTCAAGTCACTCAAGTGACACTATGACAGCTTCAGATGAAAGCCCTGCTAGGGAAGTAAGAAGCTTGAACTTTGCTGGAGCCTAAGTCTGCAGTCCCCCTTGGTGTTTGGAACATGCGGAACATGTACAAGACATCCAAAACAGCACAGGTCATCAAAGAAATGGACAGATATAATCTGGACATACTGAGTGTAAGCAGATGGACTGGTTCAGGTCGCAAGGTAGCAAGTGAAGGCTCAACCATCCTCTTCTCTGGCAAAGACGACCTTCATTCAAGTGGTGTAGCCCTAATTATAAAGAAGTATAGCTAAATGTCTGCTAGAGTGGGAACCCATCAGTGATTGTTTAATCAGAGCAAGATTCAACTCCAAGTAGCCTACTTTAAACTGACCATACCAGTGCTTTGCTCCTACCAATGAGGCAACAGATGAGGACAAAGATGACTGGTATGAGCAATTACAATAGGCTGTCAATAATGTTCCACTGCATGATCTGCTCTTGATGATAGGAGACATGAATGCCAAAGTATGCAGTGACAATACCAACTGTGAGAAGGCTACAAAAAATGTTGTGCACACAACCATTCGAAATGGGGTCTTGCACACTCATTGAGCATGACCGCCCACATCGTGATGACGTAATCTTTTCGCTTCTGTGGACATGGCAAGTATAAACCAGACTTAAAGCTCAGTAGGCAATTAAATGCTACTGCGCTGAACTTCTTTTTTGCCTCTAACTCAATCATAGGCGAGTGAAATTGTACAATTTACTAGCCATTGGCTAATTAAAAACACTTTTTAGTCACCTAGCCTGAAATTTGGTCGCATATCGGCTTTAACAAGCTGAAGAGAGCACACGTCACACGCCCCCTCCAGAAGCTTGCATTCTGCTAGTAAACGGTGCCTTGTGGTGCCATCCAAAAAATCACTTTCACAAACCTTTACCTGGACTGTTCCCTGCAGGTGGAATGATCTGCCTAACTCAACCTGAGCAGCTGAGTCTTTAGCCATTCTCAAGAAACGCATCTTTTTCATAAACACTGACCCGTTAATACTAACACTTACTATTCTATTATATTTCTATTTTATCTATTTTTTATTTCTTTATATATATATATATATATATAAAACTTGATATGTGTAGGCTACTGTGCTAGACTAACTGGGACTTGTCACAGCACTTGCATATTGTTGCCCTAGTTGTTGATTTGTTTGCTTCTATTGTTCTCCTCTTCTATACCATTTGTAAGTCGCTTTGGATAAAAGCTTCTGCTAAATTATTAAATGTAAATGTATATATTTCATGATATTTAGTAGATGTTTTATTATTTCTCACTTTTCAGAATAGTTGCTAGTGAAAATTTTGGGACTGTGCATATTCTTGTGGTCCAATCAGCCAGTCAGTGCTGTCATGATATAATTTTCTTGTGGCTCCAAAGTAATTTGTCACATGGCATTTATGGCCTAGGTGATTGGCTCAAAACAGCCTGGGAGCAGAACTATGGGTCCATGTGCCGGTACATGTTCTCCAACCAATACGACCATATAGGTCGTTTGTCACTTCCCTGAAATACGACCCATAGGAGCGTTTACTAAAGTTGCGCCCCTATCGACAACAGGACACTTTCATTTTAATGCATTGTTCCCTTTTATCTGCGTTATATTTTGGGTTTTGCGTAGCTCAATTGGCAGAGCATTGCAATAACTATATGTGATCATGCGATCGTGGGTTCGATCCCAGGGAACGCATGTGCTCATAAAGAGTATATGCACTTAAAATCACTAAGTTTAGGGATGGGGTAGGTGTAGTCGTTAATAAAAAAAAAAAAAAAAGAGTTTTGCTAAATGGAAATAGGAGAAATGGTGTAAGTCCTCACATTGCATTTAAATGAACACGTATTTTGATTGGTAACGACAGTCATACGTCATTTCATGACGACAGACGTAACACGACACTGTCATTATTTTTACACCAGCTAGAGGCCGCATGACTTTAAAACGTAAATATAGGTCGGAATAAGGTGCTTGAAAAACGACCTATAGGGTCGTTTTTTTTTTGGAGGACAGTCTAGACATCTTTGAGTTTAAACTTGATATCACATCTTTGCCAGTCATGTTATAAGGACGACATGACTGTTTGAAACATTTAGTGTTTTCACACTTGGTCCTTTTCATATATATATATATATATATATATATATATATATATATATATATATATATATATATAATGTTAATTAGGGCTGAATAATTGCATTTATAATAATATCGCGATATGACAAGATTTTTTAACCACAAAGGCTACGACTATACTCTGGTCACGTGACACGCGAGGGCAATGCAGTCTGCAGAGGAAGCTTCAGCTTGGTACGCTACGCATATAGGCCTGGCCTACAGGAAAAAAACGGTTTATGTTTAATCTATCTAATATTGTGTTGGTCATACTATACAACAGGGATGGGAGAAAAGATTGTCTCTCCAACGATTCTGAGTGCTGTGAGAAACGTGCGCTTTGCTTGATGTTACACTTGCAGTATGTGTTCTCGCCTGCCAGTATATTTTCCTTAGAAAATGCTCTAGGAAGCCATCATTTATCATTTGGAATGCAGTGGGCTTATATATATATATATATATATATATATATATCTGACAGAAGGCAGCTTTCAATTTTAAATGCTCACGTGCGCTTTGTGAAGAGCGCTTGCGCATGCGGCTATGTGCGACTCCATGTAAGTGATTAAATGCTTGCATCTCAAAATGGTTTTATTTTTTCTAAATTTATATAAACAAAGTCAGTTATGTGTTAAGGGATTAAAGAGACAGGATAAACCACATCTTATATTTCAAAGAGATCCGTGCACTAGTGTATGTGAATGCAGCCTATTAGTTCTCCCACTGTCTGATGTCATCAGTAATAAACAACAGTAAAGCTGAGAAAGAAAAATCACTCACAGCTTCTGAAAGGAAAACATTCAGATACTCTTAAATACTGAAAGCACTCTTTGTTTATTGCTTGTAATGTTTTTTTTTTTGTTCCTCTTTATTATTTACTAGCTTTTATGTTTTATATTAGTTATTATTAGCTATATTAGTTTATATAGGCTATTTAAAATTATTAACATGCATGTTTTTATTTAATGTTTTGATGTGTAATTATTTTACTTACACATATGTATTATTATTATTATTATTATTCAATGAAGCATTTTCAATTGTAAAAAATGATGTAATTTAACAGAACATTGGTGATTCTGAAGTTGTGGTGAACAGTGTTGTATGGAAGGTCCCATAACAGCAGAGGGAGACAGAGTAATTTCTGAGTTGTTAATCTCTCTCTTTAAGGACATAGTAAATAAAATGAGCTTCCTTGCATGTTGTTGAATCATGAGTAATGATTTACACAAAGGGACATTTTCAGCTAATGCTAGTGCAATTTATACTCATTCACAATCAGATCAGTTTTTTCTGTCACATTTTTTCTCAATTGCTTATTCTAAATGCATTCTGTTACCAACCATGATTTAATTTTCAAACAAAAATACTAATTTCTCAGAATTATAAACACTATTCCTGATTAAGTCAAATTGCAAACTTTTTTTATTACAGTTATAATTACAAATTCAGCAGATTACACCATGTGTTACTGCAGAAAACTCTAGTTTGCATTAATCATCACATTCTCACCATGGGAACGCCAGAAAGCTCTATTTTTCACACACCAGCACCTCATGATCTAGTGTCACATGTAAGTTTTGTGCTAGCAGTGGGCAGCCATTTTGCTGCAGTGCCTGGGGAGCGATTTGGGGTTAGGTGTCTTGCAAAAGGGCACCTCAGTCATTTCCTGCCGGTATTGAGAATCAAACCCGCAACCTTGTGTGTGGTGGGTGTTCGGTGTATCTCTTGATTGGATGGGTTTGTGAGCCTTTTGAAAGTGAAATTTAATTTAGATTAAATATATTAATGGCACAGATAAATTGCAAAGTAGACTAGATGCATCAACAAAAATTCTTCACATTTCTTTACATTTCTGTGCACCTAAGTAAATACTATTGAAAAACTAATACTTTGCAGTAGCCTATGTCAACATTCATTTAAAAATAATATCTGCTGTTGCGCCCAGATGCTCATATATTATGCATGACGTATTGTCTAGTGGGTTATATACACTTTTGTATTTTTATTTACTTAGTGTTATAGGCTTACTGTTGCATGATTTGAGGCCACACACCAAAGCTGTGTAGGCACCTGCTCTGCCTATTTCCTTTTTATTGTTCTTCTGGCTTGGAGTTTAGGGCCCATTGATCCAAATGGTAAAAACTGAAGTTTGCCAAACTGTATGTGACAATGTAGGAGAGATTGGGTATGGTTGTAACACTTTTTGCTTCAGCATCTGTAACTCACCCACATTTGTTTACTACAAAAGGCACCAATTCAAACCTCTAGAAGAATATCACAGCCCTTATGAGTTCATGTCAAATACATGGTGTGCCTTTGTTACAGTCTACCCCACTACCAGGGTAGGATGTAACACATGCTGGGGTGGATTGTAACAATTAGACAAAAGAAGCAAAACCAGAGGTCACATTATGCAATATGATTCAAAAACAGGTTTATTGAAACAATCAGAAGAATAATACAAAACAATGTCTCTCTTTCTGTGACTGGCCGTAACTCAAATCCACGTTCTGTTTGGCTCAGGAGCGTGTGCATGTGTGTAAATTAGTCTAGAACAAACTTCCTTAATGGTATTTTTATACTTGATGAACGCTCAACTCCAGTATACCTGTGTAAAGATCATGTAGGTCTAACAAAAGACACTGTCAATGTGTGTGAGTATGTGTGAATATTCTTAATCAGAGTAACAATGGTGACAAATGTTAACCCTGGAGTGCAGGCATGGTGGGCCCAGAAACTGCATAGGGCACATTTACCCACACTTCCTTTGGCTTTGAGCTGCCTAATGGCTCTAGATAACATAAAAGTTTTCGTTAGTCTGAGGTCTCAGAATCCTCACCACTGGCTTTCAACATTTTCTTCACAAGTGATCTGACCTGCCCTTCTTTGAAACATCATTAGTTGCTTTTTTGAAAACACTGGCAGGCACACCTTTATCTGTCTTTCTTTTCCACTGTCTAGACATTCTGTAAAATTATTAAAAAGAAACTGTTCTTAGTTGTATGTAAGGGGATGGTTGTAAAACTTTTTTTAATATATGTTACAACCCACCCACCACTGTCAGCCATTGTTTAGCTAGCCATATTAGCATAATGGTTTGAAATTAGCAGGTTAGAATACATTACATTTTGCCTGAGAAACTACAATTTAATCTAATATATAAGTTATATGATTTTCTCTGCAAAAGTTTAAGTACTAAACCAAAATATACTTTTGGTCAAAAAAAATAATAAAAAAAAATAAATAAAAAATTGCATTCTTACCTCAAAATCAGTTTTTTTCCTTAAAAAAACTGCATGTGCCAATCTCTAGCTTTGACAACCATTCATATGGGATCTGGGAGGAAGTGGGTAAATAATGAAATGATCATAGTACTCCTAGCTTATCCCTGATTGGTGGAATTGGTGGTGTTACAACTCTCCCCATGTTACAACCACCTAGTCTCTATTTTTGCAATGGTTTGGCAGATGGACACAGAACTAAATGTTGGCGGAAATCCAAATTGTGAATGTCTTTTGTGAAAGAGAAAAAAAGAAGGACAAGTCTTGATTTTGATCAACAGGAATTGATTGGACCATTGTTGTTACTGCAATCTCATATTCTGGAGAGAAGAGATTATTGCCTAGCCCCAGGGTTGCCAGGTCTGCGTAACAAAACTAGCCCAATGGCCAGTCAAACTAGCCCATTGACCATATCTCAAATATCAAAACTCAATATAGAACATTACCATACCTAAAATACATATTTTACAGTCACTGTTATGCAAACTGAATCTTTATCGTAGTGATTATAAACACAGCTCAGAGTATCCCAACCAGTGCCCGTCCTTCATAAAACTTAACATCTAGCACAGTTTTATCATTGGTAGAATTTAAAAAATTTCAGTACACCCATTTCAGTTAAAATTGTGCAATAGGTTAAAGGTTATGTCAAACCATTAACCCACGGGGAGAAAAAAATCAACCCACGAAAATATTTTCAAAGTAGCCCAATTCTGTGGGAAAACCACGGACTTGGCAACCCTGCCCTTGTGGCAGATCATATGTCATTAGCGAAGAGATGTTAATGTCAGGAGGAGGGGAAGTTCATGTTTTTGATTAAAGATTGAGGGCACCCAAAAAACAAAAAAGATGTGCACAGATGAATCACTTAATATACACTCCAATATTCCATAAAAAATAAGGATATTAAATCAAAATTGACCAGTGTCAATAATGTGTTCTTGCCACAGTACCCATTATCATCACTGTGGTTATAGTACCACCTATTTGTGAAAACATGTAAGAACTATAGTAAGTAATTTAATGCTATGACCAAACAACATAACATTAATGACATTGGTTTAGCTTTGCCCTGTAATTGCTGATATTTATTGTTATTAGTCATCATATTATTTTAATTTCTGTTGTTTTGTGTTTTTGTTGTATTGGCCCTTCCTTATTTTGTCCTTACAATTTGGTTTAAAGAGGGTTGCAAAACACAATGTTTCCGCACCAAAAACAGAGTTCCCCAAAATACACTGTCATTTTTAATTAGTGGTGAGCGGAAGGGTTTCAGCAGTGAGTGCAATATGGCAGTGGCGAAGTTTCTAGGGCAAGTGAGTGAAGCCAGTAATAGTGGCCAGTCTGGTGAAGGAACAGTTGTTGGCACGTGACTGTTGGTTCTGTTCCAGAGCACCAGAGACAACAGTTACTGACTGAGAGAGAAACATTCTGCTCTAGAAGTGACATCTGCACCCTCAAGAAGATGTTACTAGTGAAATGTGTTTTTAGAAATTAAGAATTTAACCATTGTGTTTTAAATTTTTAACTATATATCTACAGAGTGGAAAATGATCACAGAGGCAAATTTAGAAGAGTGGCAGAAGGAGGAATGATATCATGACCATTAGGGAAACCATTAGATGAGAGGCCAGTGGAACACTTCATTCAGTTTGGTTTGATCTTGCCCTAAGAATATTTTCAACCAAGAGCCATTACATTATCATCTCACTCTTGAAAGGCTCTGCTATAGACACAGTGCACCACTGTAAAAACAATTATGCCATTTTTACAAAATAAAACTGGCAGCTGTGGTCAGGGGCGCAGTTAGCAATTTTGGGCCCTATGAAAGAATTTGAGGTTGGGGCCCCTACTGCACCAAACATACAAGTCAACCTAGTTATCCAAAATCTTTGTCTGCAATTTAATAATAATGACCTATTTCTTTTGCTATTGCTTTTGACCACTAGGTATCAGTATTTAGTCAGAGACCTCCCATGGCTATAGCTAGCACTAGAAGATGATTTATTATGCAAATGTAAATGTAGGCTAATAGAAAAATACAGTAATCAAATATTCTTATTCGTACATTCTTAAACAAAACCAATTGTTCAGTCAAAAATTCAAGAAGGTTTATATTCTAAAGCTCTAACTTGTACTCGGCCTTAAAATAACATAGTTCTTGTAATTGTTAACTATAGCATTTGTTACAATAAGGATACAATTACAGGTAAGACCATTTTTTTTCTTTCTTTCTTTTTATAGCATTTGTTATGAAATATAGCAACACAGTTTAGAAACTATAGCTACAACATGCCACAGCTGTAATATAAATCTTTAGTGAAAAATCTATTCCCTTAACAGATTATCTATTATAAATTCTACAACTAGTCAAAATTTGCCACAATAAAAACAACAGAACGTGATAAATTCTAGTAAATGTGGTCTTCATGAGTTTAAAAAGCTTGCAGGATGATGTTTTCCCCTCTTTTTTTATCAGACATTTGTGGTTGTTTTGTATCATGCTCGACTTTCTCCATAGCGTTTTACTATCCTCGATAGAATCCAAATCGGTCGCACATTTTATCAACAGCGAGCGTCGCATAGGAACGGCTCGTGCTAATATTAACACTTTTGGAGCTCGCTGGTGAACGCGCTTACGGTGATTCGCGCCCCACTCATGCAAAATTACACAATTGAGCTTCACTCACTGTCATATTGCGCAGACAATTGATCCGTTAAGTTCGTAAAGCTTATAAAAGCTCAGAATGCGCGATGTACATTTAATTAATAGTCTGATTACGTTTCGATGTGGGCGTTCAGATACCGGCAACATGCGAGTGCCGGTGCGCGAGAACCACTTCGAGCACTGACTGTTACTACTAATAAAACCGATCTCTGGGGGCCCCCAAAAGTGCGTGGTCCCTTAGAATCGTCCTAACTTACCCCCTTATCAGTGATGAACACTGATTCAGTGTTCATCACAAGTGGCTTTTCCACAAGCTGAGGTAAATACTAATATATAAAAGGTGCACACAGTGTGTCAATAACAAACATATGGTTTACAAAAAAATTTTCATATTTGAGTGAAGTATTCAGCAAATTGTAGTCAGTATTATTTCGGAGCAGTGGCACAGAGGGTATGCATTGCTCATGATAAAAAAAAAAAAAAAAAAAAAAAAAAATGTTACAGTCATTGTAAACTTTTTACTATTCAAAAGATTAAAACTCCTGTGATTATTCATACACATTACTTCAGCTGTTTTTAAGGGATCACAAGATTATTTATAATGAAATGGTGATCCTTAGAGACCAGTTCACTGAGGGCCTTTTAGGTGAGATTGGCACAGATTTATTTGGGCCACATCCCAATCCACTATTCTAGGAGTTTGTAGTAAAGTAATTTTGTGGTCTATAGAGTGCTATTGACCTTGTATATTCTGAGGTAATTAGTGAGCCGCAATACTCCTGGAAACAAAAATCCTGCTAGTTTAGATGATGTATTGATTTTCTGATGTCTACTTATAATGATAATATATATATTTTTTAATGATAATAACAGTTTCACTCTGCATCTGACCTTCTGAATTGTGCATTTTTTGTGCTGCACTCTGATCTTTGCTTAGGAAATAAATATACTGCTTAATGGACCGCCCTCATTGAGTATAGATCCAACAGAAAGAGACACATAGCTAACAAAATAGGTAAAGTAGAGGTGCTGCACAGCCTTCCGTGGTTCAGGGAAACAAGCTGTCTTGATTACTTCAAACCAAGCAGTGTGAAGGATGGATGCTGGCTCATCTCAAGATATCTGATTACCTGAGATAGACTACTTGAATGAGCTGGCAAAGGCCCTGTTGTGGACTTGAAAGTGTTATGGCATCACGTTTATTGGACACTGTCAGGCAGGCCAGCACAATCAATTCAACGTTTGTCCAGGAACGATATTGATGATTTCCATAGGGTGGTTATAGATAAGAGCAACTAATGTTTTGAATATTACTTTAAGGGTTATCTGACTTGCCTCTGATTTGTATTACATACAAAAAAATGGCATGTACTGCCAATTATCTCCCATTTCCAAACCCAGACTGGCTGCTATGCAAAACTGCTTGGTGTCAGAGTGGGGAGGTTTTTTTTTGTCAGCCAGGATGTATAAGTGCTTCCAAAAGAATTGAAAAATATTTTGTTTATTGTTAATATACAGTATATGGGTCATTGACGAATAATGTTTTTAAAAGTGTAAAAAAAAAACCTAATGGAGATATAATTAATTTTGAAGTTTTATTAAGTGTTAACGAGATTATGTGGTTTTTATAATCAATTAACACTGCTTTTGACATTTTTTTACAAGATGGACAAAATTTGTCACAAAAACGTCATTCGGTTTAACCAAAATTTCGGATTTACCGAATGACACTTTTGGTTATACCGAATGACGATATTTTCAAACAATGCTAACAGGCTGATATCTAGCGAGCTAGCTAGTTAGCTTGCTTGCTAGCTAGCAAAAGGACAATCAAACATTTTATATTTAGTACAAGTTTTTAAAATATTACAACATTTTCCATGTTTTATAGCGGTTGTACCGAATGACCTGATGTTTCGGGACATGCGTATGAGCAAGTGAAAACATGAATTTTTCAAATAGTTAAGAGAGAGTTAGTTACTTTGCTTCATGACCATGTGGTCCTGTGCAGGTGTCTGAATGATGTCACATCCTGTCACATGATATTGACCTCATGTCTTGATCCAAAATAGTCCCTTTATATTGGTTGCTCCAAATGACATCAATGAAATTCATTTTTCCGGACATTCTTTCTCATTATAAAGCAACGACTTCTACACATAATTTTAATACCATTTTGCACTGTGTTGATATATGATATTATAAAATCATGCCAGAATAAAAAATATATACATTTATTACATTTTAAGATATTTTAATCACAAATGAAATGGCTGTACTGGCCTTTGGACAGTTAAACCGAATGAGCTTTTGACACTTAAAAATCTTTAAAATACCTTATGTGTAGCAAAATATAATTAAAACCTTTTGGATTCAATAAAAGAGATCTAGTTGTACTACCTTACATACTTTGGATGTCATATCTTTGTTTTTTTATTATTATTAAGGCCTTTGGACAAAAAAAAAGAAAAAATTACCCATCACGTCACTGACCCATATATAAAATACATCTAAATTTTAGTGCCTTCAGTGCAGTTTAGTGTCTTTCTTATGCATTTGTGTGTTTTCTCTATATTGTAAGTGCTTGGTCCATCCTCTTTGCTCTCTTTTAAAATTTTATTAAAGGATGAGCATAACCCAAAGACATCTATAGCAATGAATCCCCCATGTCAATTACTTTATTGCCCTTCATGATGACTCTTTGTGATAGATCGTAAATTGGGCATGATACTCCATAAAAATGAAGCTTTGAAATTCCTCTCTTGTGTGACTGTATCAAAATAGGTGAAATCTAACAGCTACACATTTTATTAAACCGTTTAGGCAGAGGTTGCAGGTGTTACATGTGGAAGTAAGGCAATTTAAAAGCTACAGGCATAAAGTGAATACATAACTGAAAGATTGCATGGAAATAAAGATGACAAAGTGGATTTACTGAACGATGCATAAATAATGTATGGCCACACAACAGATGCTTTACAACAGTCCAGTAACTCTAGTTCTCTGTCATTTTTTGCCAGTATTGTGACCTCTTTCTTTTATGTATTGACTAAATATTGTAGTACAATTTAAAGGAACCAGCTTTGAAGTATTTCTAAAGCATTTACTCGGATTGCTTTTGCAATGCTGCAATATGTAGGCAATATTCTACATATGGTAATGTGATTACAGCAGCTCATGGGTTTCTCTGTCTCACTGCGACTTTACCCTCAGCATGACATCTGCCTGTGGGGGCATCAGAAATTGCATGATGATCAGAAACGACAGATTAATGCAAATTCAAGTAGTCGTGCTGCTAAATATCCATTTAGCGTAGCGTAGGTCAAATGAGCCCTCAGCTGTGGTGATGACCCATACATATGGTTGTCATATCTTGATTTCCATTTCAGACTCTGTCGGCATGTCTTTTGAAGCGTCATTAAGAATCTCTCAAGATCTGTAAATTACGCATAGAAAAATCTGATGTTATCGTACAAGGACATAATCCTTTAAAAGAGAGGCAGCCACTTCATCAATGCATGATGAGCCATGTAAAAAAAAAAAAAAAAAAAAAGTTATTGTTAAAGTCTGCAATTAACCAGGAGATCCATTATGAGATCAGAACCAAGGTTTCATTAAAAACCCCAGCAAAGGTATCCTCAAAACTGACTCTCAGTCGCATGATTGCAAAACATTTCAATTTGTTCTGTCCTTTCAATGACACATCCTGTGTCTCATTCTCCTTTCAAGCTAAGATTTCCTGTGGTGATTTTCTGTGGCTTGTCCCCACTCCATGTCCACTTGGCAAATCAGATTCCCCTCAGATCTCTTGTGCTCTGTTTATTCTTCAAGCTGAAGACCGACGACAACAGATACAAGACCTGTTCAACGGCTCGGCAAGGTACGAGGACAGTCCAGCCGAGCAGCAATGCCTCTAGGCAAGCGTCATCCACAACACATATTTAGCAACTTACAGTCCGAGACCTTTCGCTGTTGTGAGCACTTGGGTCCAAGCATGATACCTCCATTATTATCTCGGGTAATCAAATTTCTGCCAGCATCACAGGGATTTGACAAATGGCCCTGTGCATCAGGCCCGACTTCCCATTTCCCCCTCTTCAGGTTCTTCCTGTAAATGTGCCCATTCTAAGTGTGATGTATAATGGTGCCCAGCTCTGTCAGACAGCCCTGAATGAGATTGTGTTTTCCTTTATTGTTCCTCTGCCTTTGCTGAGGCAGTCAGATCTGAGGATGGACATATCCATCGAGATGCCTCAATAAGCTGAATCCCATGGCGAACAATCATGTTGTGCAGTGCTGATATGTCAAAGACAGGGGCAACACAGAGATTGGAGAAAATTCCACACAAACAGTGATGATTTCTCTGTATGCTGTTGCTTTCTAGGTTCACAAAAGTACTTAATATCTGACAGTGATGTCGCTAGACCCTTTTTTTACTGATAAACTACCGCTGTTTCCCAGTAAAATATTACTGATAAATGCTTGTCTGACAATGGAGATTACCGTATACCGAACTGTGAATAATTTTTCTGAAATTGCATTAATTGACAGCGATAACCAAATATGGAAAAAAAAAAAAAAAAAAGTCAAAATAAATCTGTGCATTAAACAATTCAGTCTTGGTAGACATTTAGTAGCTTTACTAAGTCTCTACAGTAATATACTATTAAAGGGTTAGTTCACCCAAAAATGAAATTTCTGTCATTAATTACTCACCCTCATGTCTTTCCACACCTGTAAGACCTTCGTTCATCTTCAGAACACAAATATAGATATTTTGATGAAATCCGAGAATACTTTATGTGCACAAAAACAAAACAAAAATAACGACTTTATTCAACAAATTCATCTCTCCCCTGTCATTCTGCTACATTATTTACATTGCAGAGCTTCCGTGTTTACGTCCGAACGCGGGCTCAGTATTGGCCAATACTGAGCTGCTGTTTGGATGTAGAACCTGGAATCGCTGCAACGTTAATAGCATATTAGAATGACAGGGGAGAGACAAATTTGTTGAATAAAGTCGTTATTTTTGTTTTGTTTTTGCACACAAAAATTATTCTCGTCGCATCATAACATTAAGGTTGAACCACTGTAGTCACGTTGACTATTTTAATGATTTTTTTACTACTTTTCTGGACATTGAATGTTGTAATTTCATTGCTTTCAATGGAGGATAAAAATAACCTCTCAGATTTCATCAAAATATCTTAATTTGTGTTCCGAAGATGAACGAAGGTCTTACAGGTGTGGAACGACATCAGAGTGACTAATTAATGACGGAAATTTCACTTTTGGGTGAACTAACCCTTTAACACTGCTTGTTCTATTACTAGTAATGTGTTTTCACATAACAATGTTCACTTTTCACTTGACTTTTTTAAAGCAATGTTTACTTTGCATGTTTACTATTTGAAAAATATTTAAAGCTTCATGCTAATGTTTAAATAATTTTTTTTTAACTTATAACTGTTATTAGGATAAGTATTTAATACAATTATTTTATTTATAGGCCTGTATTTTGTGGAATTTTACTGGATTTTGTACCGACTAATTTTGGTATTGTGACAACACTACTTTTTAACTAATTGGTCAAACAGGTCTGCAAAAATGTCTGAAATTGTTAAGAAATTGTTAATCATTAAGAAAGTTTACTCATGCACTGAATCATTTGCAGAGGTTTCTCACACAGTAACAGGATATTTTATAAGACAGAAACAAAAAGAGTGCTGGATGAAGTGGATATACCAATTAACTGTAGGAAACAAAACTTGCTAATGTCATCAATTGTTTGTCAGTGATGAAGCAGCTCTTTATTACAAGCTTGTGAATAACTCTCTACATGCAGAAAATGACAATTTATATCCATATATCCATAAGAATGTCAAAATATGGTCACACTTTTTTGATGGAGGGCCTGTGCCCCAGTAATGATAAAAAGCTAGAAATGCCCCTGCTTGTCTGAGATAGCTCTACATGATGTTGCTAACTTCAAAATGTTCATAAGCACAGTCGTTATTAGTTGGGTTTTTAGCTTTGCTCACTTACCGCTCCTTTTGTTCGGAGAATATTTTGCCACTTGGATTCTTTACAATGTGAAGCTTGATGACTCCTGAAAATAAACCATCAATTTGAATTCAGTGAAACAAGGTGACGGATTAAAGCCCTAATGAGTAATTTATTACAGCCAAAATACTCAAATGACAAGAAACGCTTTCCAGATGGCTATATTTGAATTGTCTGGGCTTATCTTCATCCTCCCATGGTCTCATGGAGTGAAACACCTCATTTGTTTTGACTCACTCAGTACTGTCTTCCAGCTTGCCATGCTATTTGGCATCATGCTGTTTACTTCTGGAGGAGGGCATGGGTGAGTGGCTGCTGCTGCTTGACACATATTAGTCCTTTCCTCCTGAGGTTTGCATTGAGCTTTGACTGCTTGCTGTGTTCTCTCACAGTGAAGAGAACATTTAGGCCTTTGTATATTTGCAGTCTAGTGTGGGTCACACTAAGTTGCACGTTGCCGGTTAATCATGACAATTTTGTCAGTAAAATGCTATATACCTTGTCATGGGTACTTTACACTGAGGTTAATTCTGTTGCAACTCAGTCAATAAAGGGAAGAAATTTAATTTAGTAGCTGAATTTGATGCAATGCTTGAAGTGTCATGGAGGTCATTAGTTGTAAATTGTATGACTGTGAAGCTAAATGAAGTGAGAATGTATCTGACCTTCACCCTTAATCATAAACCAGCAGCAAAGCAACAATGCAGATGTTTATGCTATATAGAGTATGTAAGGAATAATGTACCCTAACTGGGCAGTCAGGACCCCAGCGTGGATCACAGAGGTCTTCTATCACCCTGAAGGGGTTTATTTTGCAATAATGACCTGCTAACATTATCCAGCTTGTTACATGGCTGCTCACTAAATAAATATATAAATGGAAATGATCTTAGAAATTGATATTATTGTCTTCATTGTCTTAGACCACTACAATGTACAAAACAATTGGCCTAGCAACAAGGCGAAAAGTGATGGCAAAAGGTCTGAACTCCATAGCAGCTCTCATTGGCTACAGACTGCCCAAGAGGCCGTTTGACTGACATGTAAAGCAACCAATCACAGTTCGTTTTGTTCAAAGTCATGTTTAGGGGCATTAAAATGTAAAGTCAATGTCCCTATAATAACAGACTGGCATCTTTTAAAGAGTCTATGGCATCAACTTCACATACCTTTGAAAATCCAACATTTTGTTGATCATTATAAGCGCTCATTGTCACAGTTGTAAACACAGCTGCTTTTTTCTTCCATGAGGGGGTTTGGCATCACAATGACTTTGTTTCCAAGTGGGCCATTAAAGAATGCAACACACATGTCTCCTAGAAATCCTGTAAAATTCAACCAGATTACAACTTTCAAAACTCCTGAAGTGTTTCCCATTTTGTGTGCCTTATGCATAAGACTTTCAGCCAACAGTCTGTAAGCGTAACGTCTGAGGCTGAGACTTGGAAATATATGACTGATAAATTCTGCAAATGACCAAGAAGAAAGTTTTCCGGAGAGCTGTGTAATAAATAATTACAACAGCCAAACTCTAGTATATTATATACTAACATCCATAATCTACCCAAAAAAGGACAGGTAATAGGCTATACATTATTATTTATCTTTCCATATATGCAAATCTAATCCCCCACAGCTTTAATATTGCCCTAAACACACAACATCTGTGGAAGCAGAACTTAGTTTTCATATGTCCCTTGGGTCTCGCACAGCGTTACACACCATCTCGGTCTTAAGCATACCAATGGGCCAACTTTCAAACTGCTTCTATTGTGCTCTGCCATAGGCATTTCTCTCTCATTATATCAACATGTCTTCACGTTATTCTATTAGTGTGCTTAAAATCTGTTCAGGAGAAAATGACTAAGTCTTGCCTAAGGTGACCTGCACATGTGCTTTTATGTTAGTCTAGTCTCGTTTTCCCCTGATGTTTTTCTCAAATCCAAATAATGTACGTGCAGTTAAAATTTTAATTCATCATTGTTTCTTACATGTGCCTTAACATTCAGCTGTCACCCTGTAGACTGTTGAGACCTGGGAGACAGATCTACTGAGGGCTGTTTTGGAGGGCAATTGGATCTAGGCCAGAAGAAAGCAGCAATATCTAGCAACACGTCTTTTCATTGAAATGTAAATTTTGGCCCCTGGATCAACATTTCCAAATCCTGTCCTACATTTGCTGGAACAAAACAGATTTTTAAAATCAAACTCACCAGAAGCCCCACTTACCTGTATCATCCATAAATTACCAGTGATGTAAGAAGCCAGAATGTTGGAGGCAACCTTTGTTTGGTGATACTGATATTGCAGTCTGTGTGTAATGAGGTCATTCATCGTCCTTTGATGCAGCAGAGCTGGGCGGCCTGGGAACAAAAGGTGGCTGGCGGCAAACCTGACTCATAATGACAGAACAGACAGAGTCGTCTCGGCTAATGGCAGCCTGTCATGATTCTGATGATTTCTGCAGCTCTATTTCACTGGTTTTGTCCCTGAGCAGTTTGTCTGCATGATGAAGTGCTGAATGCATTTCTGATGGATCGCATGTTGTATTTTATTATTGTTATTATTATTTTTATTTATTTTTTTACCAAGAGAATGTGAAAGACTGAGTGTGACATATGCTCTTTTCTCTTCTATAATTTTGTAGACACCACCACTATTATTTGTTCTGATTTCTGAAATGAAATTCTAATGTAAAACGGAGAACACCCACCAGGCAAGCCGGAAGGTTTCTGGAAGTTTGAGACAACATTTACCATTTTACTTATTTACTCATTTAGAACCTTTCAATTTTTAATACTCTAATTGAAATATTACAGAAGCCCATTCGGACGGTAATTGTTTCTCATGTGGATGTCTGTAAAAATACATTTGCATGGCACCTCAGTGATAAAACTCATGCATTCAGATGGTGATTTATTTAGTCATGGTTGAGGAGCGAGTTTAGTGATCCTACGAACACGGGAACGCGCTGCCTACTTGGTCACATGATTGTCTGCTGTAAATAAAATGTCATATGCTTTGAATAATATGAATAAATTCATATTTAATTTAATATGTATTATGTGATTTATTATGTGATTACTTAAATCTACTGTTTAAAAATAGGAAGATAGACAGCTGTAGTTGAAATGGTTTTATGTCTTGCATTTTACATGAGGTAAACATAGAGCAGCTTTATTGTATACAATTGTATATAATACATTTTTAAAATTGTATTGCTGTAACAGCCCGTTTTAAATGTTTAAGTGCTTTATTTCCTCTTTCTCCTTTCGCTGAGGTGGAGTGGTGATGAAATATTGTTCTTGTAAATACTTCCCAGCATTTAAAACGCATGCAAATTACAGTGAAGTGCAACAGTTTTCTTAGGGTGTTCTGCAGTGGTCAAAAAGGATTTAAACAGTGATTTTTGAAATGATCTCCTCTTGTAAACTGTGGATTCGGACGGCAATTAAATTACCACATGACATGGCATTTGTCAAAAAACAGTAGATAATTTGGCCGGGGATGTTTACGCCGGTGGTGGGATAAAACACTGACGTTCTAGATTTGGACGGCAATAAAATCACAGACTAGCCCCTGTAAATGTTGAAAATACTGTACAGTCCTATGAGAAACAATTACCGTCCAAGTAGGGCTAGAGCCCCAGTTTGGTAGTAGATAAAGTCATTGACATTTGAGGCATTTGATTCAATGACTAATGCCTTAAAAATGTTTATAGCTCCCATCCGCCTGGCCTGAAGATCATGCTCACAGCTCCCCACAAACTGTCAGGCATATGCTTCACTGGCCAAGGACTCAATTGGGTATAACAATTGTTGTCGTGTTTGTCCAGTGGGATATGACGCCTTCAGAGAACAGCCCTGCACTGCATACAACTTCATTATGGGCATAAATAAAGCCTGAAGAACAGAACTTGTGACTCTTGGACAGTTGGACAAAAGAACAGAATTTGCTGCAGGTGGTGTTTAATAATTCATGGACTTGTGAAACTCCCTACAAGTTTGGGAGAGATTTTGCTGCGTGGTAAAAAAATCCATCTGTTATTATTACAAAACTGGGGTGTTAAAAGACTAAACACATGGAACCCGGGTAAAATGTGAGTCTGTGATCTGGCTAAATGTGATCTGATTGATTTATTATTCTAGGTTAAAGATCATTTCAGGATTATATTAAATGAATATTATTTAATCTATTATGAACATACATGAATTAACAATGAATGGTAGTATATTTATACATTAACCTAAAAAAGTTGTTTGATTTTAGTTCATGATACTTAAAATGGCAACAGATGTTTTTAATAAATTGAAACTTACTGTCAAGTTTTTTATTTTTTTTATTAGGGTTTCCAAGCCATTTTTATCAGAACCATGCTGATCCCACATGGCATGTTCCACTTGTAAAAGACACAAGGGATTTACACTTTATTTACATGCCAATTTAGCTGGCACACATACCGTATGTGTTTGTGCTTTATTAGCTTCAGGTACTGATAGAATTGTGTTACGTTTCTAGCACTGATGAGATACAGATTTTTGTAAGATGTGGAGATACTGGATACTTGTTAATGTATCATGGCCTCAAACACTGCATTGTACTTTGAACTCATGTTTCTGAACTGTGAAAAACTAAATATAGCATACATAATGTTTTCATATGCTTGATATCACCTGATGCCCCTGTAGACAGAGTAGATTTGTTTTATGATGACGCCGAGTATTGCATACACCGCAAGCATGTATTTCAAAATTTGATTGCCCCAAACCATAAAACAGCTGCTTGGAAAATAGGAATTCTTTGGAGAACACGTAAAATAGAACAAATACGTCCAAAATTAACCCACAAGCATCATGAAAACTGTATAAGAGACATCAAGAACGAGAGAAATTGATTTCCTTTTCTTCAGCCAAGACTCATTAAAATAAATGGCAGGATCAAAAAGCCAAGTTTGATTAAAGCCACACTTTGATGTAGTCATTTGCCACCTGTGGTTGTGTGTCCCTACCCAAGAGGTTCAGGAGACAATTGGGAGAGCGGCAAGGAAGATGGCATTTCTCTTTGAAGCACATCTATACCGACCACATCCCCAAAGTAAGCCTATTTTCTTCCATCACTGTCACTGTCAGGTGTGAATACTTAAGGACATTTTCAGCTGCTGGACTTTTTTGTTCTTATTACCCATTTGCAGAGTTTACAGCATGCCAGAGACTCTCAGGAGAATGAGCTTATTCCTTAAATGTCAAAATGTCCTATGTCAAAATCGCCTCTACTATACTACTGACATCCATAATGTCATTCATCAGATTTCTGTTCCCTGCATTATTTAAAAGAGAGGGACACTGAGAAATATTACAGAAAAAAGAGATTCTCAGTAGAGGCTGGCCTCTACTGCAGGGCCACTCTGAAGTTAAACACGAGTTTTTAGGATATCACTGTTGCAGCAGAGGACCATTAAGTTAAGCTCTTAAATTAAACTCTACTTAAACTTTCAAGAACAAACTGTGCATTACATCAAACTTGAGATCATGGCTGAACAGTGAGACAATGCCTGTGGTCTTTTGGTTGTTTTTGATTCTGTGGGGTCAAAAGTGCATATTTATGCTTTGAAGCCATTTGCATGCTTGGCATCTTTGAGAGCCACCTTCCTGTAGTTTAGCTCCAACCTGCTCCGACACACCTGTCTGGAAGTTTCGAGAATGTGTTCCACTTTTAAACGCACATTCGCAAACGTCTCTAAGCACTTTCCCGCAGGTGAATCCCTGCAGCCTGCAGTGCGTTGAAGTCTGTTCCACTTCGTCAAGTGGACGAGGGTAGTTTATATGGACAGACCTGACTGAGGGATTGAGTCTACTTATATATTTATTCAGGCTGCTCCATATACCACAATACAAAACAATAGTGATGTCACAGCAGATCATGCTTAGTTTACTGCCACCCCACACGATGTATGGGTTAAATGTTTGCCAACCTGCTGGGTGGTTTAGTTTAACTCAACTATTGTTTAAAAATTGCTGTATTCCTTGCTTAAACCCAAAATATGTTGGAAATTAACATTTATTAATATGTTTAATAAATGAACATTTATTTATAAGTTTAATGAATAATAATTAAAGGGGTGGTTCAGTGTTTTTTTTCTAGGCTTGATTGTGTTTATTTGGCGCAGTTTAACATGTCTTAATGCTTTGTTTTTTTTCATACATTTTACCTTTATTCTACACCACTGTTTCCATTGTCATTTGAACGGCTGGTTTGACTTCCTGATTCTATATTACCACTCCCTCCGAAATACGCAATGGGCTCAGATTGGTTAGCTGGCCCAGTGTATTGTGATTCGCTGAAGCGTCCAGAAACGCCACGCCCCTTACCATTAGTTGTAACATGTGCTTTGGCGGAAATGTAAATAATGGCGTCTATATTGCCGTATCAAATTGAGCCTGAATCAGACCCAGATAGCAGTAATGATGAAGAGGGTCAAGCAGAACCTCTGCAAGCACGGTTTTTAAAGGACGTTTATGAATGGTAAGCATTTCCTTTTGTACTTGTGTCAAAGTGTTTAGATATGCTGTCACTTTAAATGTTACTGCTGTTTGTTAGCTTTCAATATATGGTTTTATTCTGATTAAAGCTTTACTGTAGCTGAATACATTACTGAGTAGTAGCATTTTTATAAAGGTATCGTTTAATTTATAGCATGAACAACTGTTTGTCTATGAACATAGAAGTTTGTTGGTGTTTGTTGGCATTTGTTGGAGAAGTAGGCTATGCAATAGAATTTAGCTAACTGGCTAGCGAAGCAAAACCACGTTGGTCTTTGTTTACGTCCTTGATGCACCAAAAAATAGCAACATAATACATTTAAAAAACATGTACAAACAATACCTACAGTTAGGGGCTCATAAACAGCAGCTTCTGCTTTTAAAGTGGGAACTGCTTCATCTTTCAGTAATAGCCTTGGTGCAAATCCAGCATTGAACTCGTGTAGATTCTGGAAGCTGTCTTCCGTGCCGCATCCAGTGTAGACAATATCACTGATTATAATGGGTTCTATTATCTTTTGATGCGTCACGCTGCTCGCGTCCAGTGTAGACAACTCTTCCGCTTCCATAATGCTGCGCGACATGGTCTCGCCCACTCTGTTGCGTGTTCCCGGGGGCAGTGTTTACATTAATTGCAGGGTTTATGATGTCACCAACCCGGGAAGAAGCTCGTTGTAGTCCAAACCGGTCGTCGTTTTTGTAGGCATTAAACTGCCATAACTTTAAAAGACAATAACTCCGTTTGCATTGAACTTTCAGCGCTGTAACTTTGCAGATGTTGTTTATGCTCAAGCAGCAACATTACACACTAACTAAAGTTAAAAAAGTGAAATCGAAATGAACCACCCCTTTAAACAATAAACATTTATTAAATTGCTTATTAATAAATGTTCACCTTTTGATTATTATTGTTGCCTCTAGTAATTATGTGTCTGATTTTTAATTTCCAACCTATTTTGGGTTCATTTTAAACCAGTCATATAGCAATTTGTAAACAATAGTTGGGTTAATTAAAAATGCCCAGCACATTGGCAAACATTTAACCCAACTGCTGGGTTAAAACAACCCAGTCGCTTGGTTTGTCCATTTTTAACCCAACTTGGGTTGTTTTTAACCTAGCATTTTTTAGAGTGTGGGTTGGGTCATCACTTACTGTCTAATGTAAAATCTGGGTACTGGAGCAAAGCCATTTGAGAACCAACTGTAACAAATCATGCAGGTTTAAAGACCTCCTGTGGTGAAAATCAAGTTTTTAATGTTGTTATGTATGTGGTGTTTTTAATATGCTTTAAGACAAACCATGTACAAATTTATCAGTCAACACCATTGCTGAGTATTTTCTCCTTAAAACTACAGTGAACCAAAGACAGTCTCAAAAACGCAGTTTTTGAAATCGCCCCTGTTCTCATTATTAATTACTGTGAAGCAGGGGGTGTCTTGAGAAACCAGGTTATCCCGGTATATTTTTCTGTTAATATGAAAAATCGGGATATTTAGCAATATAGTGGATTAATTGTATATAATGTATATATTACGATGTTATGATGAACTTCCTCCACTGACGTTCTAAGCTGTTCAAAGCGTTTCTAAGGATGCTGATTTTTAGAAGGCAGCTGTCTGACTATGAGATGGTGAATGGGAACATGGTTTGTGTAACATTAGCAAAACATTATTAGCTGTTTGATAATGTAGTCAAGCCAACGGCTAACCATATCAATTACTGATATGTGTCCGACGTAGAGAGCAATACATAAAATGCATTACCATTCTTATACATCGATTTGTAGATAAGCCTGTATAATTCACTCTTCCACTTCTTCTTCTGAATCAGTTTCTGGTTTAAACATATATGGCTGAATAACACCAATATTTCCACTTGCCATCGTGTAGCGTTTACTACAGTAAAGTTGGCCGAGTGGATCAGGTCCGCTGTGTGATTCAGCTGGTGTGATTGAGTAGAGGTGGGGACTAATATGCATATTCATGGATCCATGTATACTAAACGAAGCAAGGGTGTAGAGTTACACTTAAGCTATTTTAAGGCATGATGAAATTATTTTCACAGGAAAAAAAAAAACATTTAAATATGTCATTTTGGTGATCAAAAACGAGTTTTAAGGGATACAATTATTGACTTCAACGGGACTTAAAGGCTATAATAGGTCACGTCCAAATGTCCTGTTTCCATAGAAAATATGTCAACACAGGAAAGATTCATGGGCTCTTGAGACCTTAAGCATGTCTTGCCAGGTTAAAACAGGTCAATTCTGTGAACTAAATATGTCAAAAAGCATAAAGTTGGTCCAATAGTGAGATCTCCTTAGGAATTAATATTTGCTCTGCAACTCGCTGCATTGCACCCACAAAGTACTAATGCTTTTGTGTACAATTGTCATTCTTTTTTAGCTTTTATTGTCTGTCTGCTTCAAAAAAGCAGCTTGTTCAGAGAATCCATGCAGCGAATCTTATTTCAAAAAGCCACTTTGGAACTGGTAATGCTGTAACGCACAGCCCTGTAATGTGTAGTGATAATTCTATCACAAGAACATTGACTGGTGCCATATACCACACACCAGCTCATCTAATAAGTCACACCATTGCCAGCTCTGCGTTGGTGTTCCATTGGAAGATTAGAGCATTAACAAAACGTCTAGGACAGATCCACAACGGATCACACACACGCACACTCCCTCTCCCACATCGTGCCTTGATCTGGTTGTACTGTGCAGAGATAAATCCCTCACGCACGTAGGGTCGGTTCTGCTGCTCTTCGTTTTCCTCCTCTGCCCTTTCGCTCACAGGAATATTGAAGCTCCTCTTCAGTCTGTTTGTGCTGCTTAACAACCCCTGTGCCTCGTGCTTCACATCACCCTTCCCCTCCACCCCATCAAATCTGCATTTGATTATCCCCCCTCACCCCACCACCAGTAATCTCGCTCGTCTCCCTACCTGCCGCGCCACCGCATCTCGCTTATTGTTTAGTATAATGGTGTGGGAACTTACAAGGATTTACACCTGATTATATCCCGCAGGGCAAATCCCCCATAGACTGACCTTGCAGTTCACTACTGCGATTGGCTAAGCAGACTCAGCCCATTCGGCCAAATTCCTCATCTCTCTCTCTCTTGTTCTGTGTCTCCGGCTCTTTCTCACTCTCTCTCCATTGGCTGTTGTTTATCCACCCTGCCTGTTTACCTCCATGAGTCATCCATTTGTCACATTGCAGCTCCCGGTTGCTTTTGACGAACGCTGCCTTTTGCATAAAAGCCCGGCATTAATCGCCATGTTCTGACAGGATGACAGAGAGGTAGAGACAGGTTTCACAAAGGTATACTCAAATTTCTGTGTCAACCCCCCACCCCCCATGCTGGCATCCCTCCGTTCCTGCTCCTGTTTCCTGCTGCAGTCGGTCTGATGAAAGGAGAATTGAATTTCATTAGTTACATTGTCCCCTGTTTTGAGCTTTGTGCCGTTTCTTTTTTCCTCCCCCCTCCTTCTCACTCCTTATCCCTCTCTGCCTGTCAGTCTTAGGTTTTCTCCCCCCTCCCTCGCTCCCTCCGTCTCCTCCATCTCTCCATCTCAATGCGCCACAGCTCCTCCCTCCACCTTGCACAGCTTCGACTCCTCCCTCTCCATCTTTCTTCCCTCACTCGCGCTCCCGCTCTCGCTCTGCTGGGTATGGCATGTATGTGAGCGGGTGCACTCCTGTTTACATGCATGCCTGCATCTGGGACAGACTTTCATGTATTCTGTGGACTGTAGCTGCTCGTGCTCCACACTCTGAGAATTTTCTGGACCCCTTTTTTGCGTTGAGGAATTGTTTGCCGTTTTTGTTTTCCCTCTCACTCATGAAATTCTTCAAAGGCCTCCTGTGTGCCACCCTGCCACTCTGGAGAGATTCGGATCCAAGCTGCACTCCGGCAGGATGGAATTGCCAAATTTAGACTCCACCGCATGACGTTTCTGGTAAGAGCAGTTTGCATTCAGTGCCAGTGAGATCCTGCAAAGGGCTGAAAGGGGGAGATGAGACTGGGGTTTTCAGGGGGGAAATGTGTCCGAGAGGGATAGGAGAGAAAGATGCTGAATAATGCTTCTTAACCGGACATGGGACCAAATACCGTGGACTGTCAATGCACAGGGAGGGGGTCATTTGCTACAAATAAATGTCTGGCGGTGTAAGCATTCATGTATATTTTCATCTGCACTATGTTTCTAAAAAAAATCTCAATCTATCCCCCAGGTTATGATACATGTTGTCTATAGTGCACGCTTGAATGTATGTGAGACTTCTGAGTGTATTTTTGGTGCTGTTGTCATGGTTTATGGCTTAAGGCTCTTTATTTTGCAAGATGCATTATGAAAGAAAATAATGTATTGCTTTCGATGCGTTTGAGTCTTTAATTCACAGACCTCATTATAGAGCCTCTTTTCTCTCTCTCTCTCTCACTTCCTCTCTCTCACACACTTTCTCTCTCTGTCACATACACACACTCATTTTCTCTCTTTCTTGCTCTCTTTTCCCCTCTCTCCCTGTTTTACTGCTTGGAAGCAACTTCCTCCGCAGCTAATGTGGCGTTTAAAGGAATAACAACATTACACTTCATTTCTTAATCTTGGCAAGCTGTCAAAAATACATTAAGAGGAGACTTACTGGATACATCAAAGATTCATGCTATGTCAGTGTTCTCATTGGTACATCCTTTACAGCTGTCAGATCCCTCTATCTATAGTTTCTTATGTAAATGTGCATTGTCTGTGCACATCATTAAAAAAAAAACAACATGAAATTTTATATTATTTGCCATCACGTATAGAGGCCAAAAATGTTCGCAGGAGGTGTGAGCAGATTCTCAGATTCAAATCCAAGACACCATGTGCTCTCCAAAAACCTCCTCCTGCTGTTTTTTTTTTCTTCCTGAACACAGGGTTATCAATCAAAACACGATGCATCTGCAATATGCATATAGGCTTGTGTTGGATAGGAAGACTGGAACATGAAACAACTGCATGGCAACAGTATCCTGGCCACATTCTGAAGATGCTGTAGCTGCCAGCTGAGAAATCCAGGCCAAAACAGAGCAGCGGCTAAAAATTCAGCACTGAAGAGTGATGCGAATAAGACAGCCTATACATTGAGATATGTTTCAGTATTCTGGTGATTGTGTTAAAAGGCGATCTCCCCATCGAGCAGATTCTCAGTTGGTGGTAATAGCCATTATGATAATGCTGCAGTCTGATAACAAACAGCAGATGAAACAAGATAAGGCAGTGCTACAGGAGAACTGCATCACCTCACGCTCTTGTGCCATGCGTTCACACATAGATTAGAGCCTGTGACTGTCAGCCCTCGTGTTTTCACAGCTTTTGTGAATGATGCAGCCCAGGCAGTATAAATGGGCCAAAATCCCAAAAATCATTGAAATTCAGATCCTTTCCAACTGCGAACCCGCCACATCCCTCTCTGCTTCCCTATTCATTCTCTTCTATATGCTTTTTTAAGCAGTCAGTGAGGGCCTGCTTTCGGCCGTGGCATAGATAGACAGACCGGGCGTGCATTTGTCCTCATTGTGAAGGGATGCAAGAATCGGACGCCATCAGCGCAGCAGCTCTTTTCTGTCACACAAAATGAGGGACTATTGAAATAGGGCTGTACATAGCGGGAAAGCCAGCAAGGGGCTGCTGTGAGAGGCGACCGAGTGGCATATCAGACAGCGCACACTCACTCCAGCCTCCCACAAATGTATTCAGAAGGTCACAGAGTCGCTTCACTGCAGCAGACTCACCCATTAAAATTTAATCATAACAGCTTTATGTAAAAAGTAAAAAATATGAGACCGGGCCCATGCCTTACTTTATTGCCACCTCGTTTCTAAGGGTTACGTATGCATATGAATGAAAATGATGTTTACGTGTTTGAAGCAATGCTATCTGTCATTTTGCGGAAGTTGGCGTCCTATCTCCACCGATCATCTGGGTGGCTGCTGATGGCAAAATTTGCGCCTCGTGAAAGACGAGAGAAAGATATCAATGATTGTATCAGAGTAATCAAATTATTAGCCTTGGATGGAGTGCTGGTCAGAGGAACAATGCTAGCATAATTCAGGAAGCTCGAAAGTGATTATCCCGTGGCTAATTTCGTGAGATAAGCTCCTTCCTAATAGAACCATTGATAAAGAACTCCAAGGAGCTCGGCTTGAGCTAGATTGCTTTTGGGATTACGGGTGTCCTATATTCTCTCCACATTTTCTCTCTTCTTTTGTTTCAATTAAACCCAAAACAAAGAGCCCTGTGTTTAAAAGAGGAAGAGTGGTTGGAGTAATTACCAGCTTTGCCTGCTGGTAGCGGTGAATTTAAAGTGAATCTCAAGAGCGTTAATGAGGAATGAAAAACACTTTATGGAATTATTATTAACCGTTGCCGGAAAGCTGAGGGGAGGATTGACATGGGACTGGGCCCAATTAGACTTCACACCATGACAAGGAACCAGACAGCAGCTGTAGCTTTAGAAATTTAGCCAGACCTTGGGCTGAAATAACCTATATGTTTCAGCAGACTGATGAGTGGGCACATGCATGATGACGCTTACAAGGAATAGGTGTGTGTTGTCAAGTGTAAGAGACAGAAACACAGTGCATCTGTTTCATTACCAGCACTTGAAGGATGCTTATTTAAATTGCAACCATCACATATTGCTCCATCGGCAGTTAGTCAGAAGACCAATATTCAGATGACAGGTCGTAACTAATTTCAATCTCAACCATGCTTGGAGTTAAAACATTCATGTCGTTTACTCAATTTATGATAGCATGAAACTTCCAGGCCACTAGTCGGAACAAAGAAGGGTGTTTCTCTTGGTCTGAACAATCTTTTCGATGGCGGTTTTCATTTTTGCTTCAGATTTAAATGCTTTTAGAGTACAAGCGTGGCAAGCTGTGAGAAGTCATGGTGAATATGTATTCAGACACTCTATAGTCTTGTTTCAGCATGCTACTCAATTCCATATACAAACTGTCCATATAATATTCCTCTCTATGCAAAAGTTTCGCTTTGACGGTTTAGTCATACCTTTTGTTTGAATGGTATACATTTCAGCGCAGTGCTTGACATTTTTGCTTCAATAAGTCTAGAGTTCTCGATGTTTCGACATCAAGGTTCATGTTACTTTTTCCTTTAGTGGAATGTAGCTTTCCAAACCATGGGCTTTGATCTAAATCTTACTGTCATCAAAAAAAAAAACAAGATCAAAAGAGAGGAGTCAAATGGAAGCAAACAGTTGGAAGATGCATCTCTGCTTTGAATGCTGAATCCATAGGCTTAAAACCCAAGCTGATTTGGTATACAAAGTTGTTTGTGGGGGGGTAGGAAGAAGACAAATGTGAGGGGCAAGCAGGGCTGATTATTGATTTGGCTCAGGTCCTCACTGATTAAGTGCTGTTGTAAATACCGATAAAGACACCTGCTTATGTTGTGATGAATGGTAGCGACTTGATTTGCCACTCACAGCTTAATGCCTTAACGCTATTTTCAGTGTCCTACCATCCAGAAGTATTTGTAAACAAAGTGTCTCTTTTTCCACTCCGCTTTGGATTATATGCTAATCCGTTATGTTATAGGTACAACAGATAAGCAAACCAGATATAAAAGAATACGTTTTAGCAGTCGATTCCTCTCTGCAGACCGCACAATGATCCTGTAGAACTTCAAGTCAAGTCAAGTCACCTTTATTTATATAGCGCTTTTTACAATGCAGATTGTGTCAAAGCAGCTTTACAGTGATAACTGGTATATAATATAACTTCAGCAAGTGAATGTGACTCCAACTGTCACAACTGTATCTATAAAACATTTCTTTACATAAAAGTTTTAAATGATCAGGGTATGAATGAATTGAACATTACAGACACAGAGCGAATGGGTCACCCGTGCCATTTCACAACCAGATTGCATGAGAGCAGACAACTAATTACCAGCAGTTTAGCAGATAACTATTTATGTATTGGGAATATTTAGATAGCTGTTAACCACTGATTCGCTTTATACTGTGAAATGTGTGCAGAGTGATCAGGGATGCCAGAGAGGGAGAAAAAGAGAGAGCGACAGGCAGAAGGAAAGGGATGATGAATAAATAGATTGGAAGAAGGAACAAAATGAACTCCCTCAGGCCAGTATAGCCAATTAGTTGCTGCACTCTATATTCGTTTTACTTTCAACTCACAGTTGCTTTCTATTAGACTGTTGTGCCTATTATAAAACATTATGCTTAGTGGTATCATTTGCCAGCACAAATGAATCATTATTTAAATCTTTCTCTCTGAAAGAATGTAATAACAATCAAAGCAAAATTAAACATTTTTTAAATGTTCTTCCAAATTGTTTTTACTTGTGGCCCACATCAGACCGTCCTCAAAACGCAGCTCATTTTCATTATTTCTCTCTTGTGTTTTTTTTCCCTGTGTTTGTATTTATGCATTTCAAATATGCAGTAGAAATATGATTACAGTCTGGTCTTTTTATGATTTATGAATCATGAATTTTAATTTAACCAGAATTAAAATTTCTAAAGCTTTTTTAATGCAGTAAAACAGCAACCTGAGTCACAATGTTTAATCTGTTTTCTCTCACTATGGTACAATAAATATTCAAAAAATTACCCAATGATTAATCACCCAACCATTAGCAAATTATTCCTTTTTTGATATAGTACTGTGTTAATAGAAAGCACAAAAACCCTGCTGTTTACTGTAAATGTATTTTTCTCCCCCAAAGTATAACTCTCTGTAGATCAAAACAAGTTATTAATTACTATGTAAAACATGTTTCATAATTGTTTTATCTAAACTGGGAGGTTTGTGTTTAATGTACATAGTGCCAATTGGAAAACACACTGAATGTGTCTTTTGTCATTTTGAACCCTAATTTGGGCCTATATTGACTATGGCCCTGTTTACACTTGGCATTAAGATGCATTTTTGTCAATTGGATCACAAGTGGATGACGCTTGTCAACTTGTGACCACTTTGAAATGCATACAGATTGCTTTCGTAGTGTAGACGCTCATGTGGTCAAATGTGTTTGAACAGCAAAAAAAGACTGTCTGTTCTCAGCCTACTGACTTAATGCGTAAACATTATGGAAAGCGTGCTAGCCAGATGGGATTTAAACTTTGTCGGCTTAAGACCCAAGTTTGGTTTGAAGACGAAAAACATACCAAGCACAATGTTCTCTCACCATTCCTGAACACTCACTGCGTTTGACGTGGTCTTGCGGCTTTCAGAGCAGAAACGAAAGCTGCTGTGTATATGTTTTTCCGTCATCTCCAGGCGCATTCATATGTAAATTGCGCAAGTTTATTTTGTCCATTAGATCAAAAGATCTGAAAAAACCTGTACATTTACCTGTCCATAAACCTTCCCCTACAAGAAATAAGGACAGAAGTGGTTGAAAGTGGACGGATTAAAACACCAGGCATAAACGGTTGCGTCTCCATCGTCTACTTGTGATCCAATCGACCAAAACGCATATTAATTCCAAGTGTAAACAGGGCCTATAAAACCCAAATAAATAGGGATCTGCAAGTGGGTCACTCCCAAGCTTTGCTTATTTGTCTTGTTTGGTCAAGCTGAGGCTCACCGCCAAGGTCAAGAGTACGATGGTGAACAGGGAGAGAAAATAGAGAGAGTGCGTAGATGGTCCGACGTGATATTTTTTCCTCAAGGTTATCGCCAGGATGAAACAGAGGGTACGGAGTGGGAGAGAGAGCAGGAAGATGGACCTTTGGGTTGAATTACATTTGTACATGAGTGGGAGAGACAGAATATCATCCAGTGAGCACTCAAACACATGAGTGGTGTAACATGAAAATATAAAATCAATTCAACTGATAGCCAGCCTCCGTGGTTTCAGATGACAATGAATCTTGATATCGCTGTGACGGGCGCGTTTGGTTTCGTCTGTGTAATTAGCCTTGAAATAAAGCGTCCATGAAATTGTTTTGCTTTGACAAAGGTAAATACTCATATTTGCTAAGAGTTTAAACCTTAAACATTCATTTCTCTGTGATGGTCTCTAGCTTAAACAGATAAATGGCTTGGTTTTCCAACGTTGGAGGCAGAATTGATTTTGCCCTCTAGCTTGACAGATAGCCCTGAAAGTAATAAATAGCAAAGAAGAGGACAAATCTTTGAAGCGCAATGCTTATTAACTTCATGAGTGTTGGGAAGGTGCAGTAATCTAAAAGAGATCTAGGCCTCCATTAGTAGAGGAAGGAGGCATCAGTCGGAAGACACCTTGTGAAAAAGAAGCCTTGCTAATTCCTCCCACCTGCTGACATCAGATAATTGAAAAGCAAGGCTGCAGACCCTTTCATTATGAACCGGATATGGACTCGTCAATTAACTTGCTCATATTTTTTTTGACTGATTGAACTTGACTGATCAACAGTCTTCTGAATTGCTCCTGTTCAAACCCATGCCATGCTGAGTTTGAGATACAGTCGATGTTACAATATGGCAAAATAGGGCATTGCATTTGAGGGTCCCTTTCTCAGAGGAGCACTATGTTAAAATATACTTGTGCTTGACACTTTATTTCTTCCCTTCGAGCTAGTGGGCAGGGTTGAATGGGTATGACCTTCCTATGTTACTGAGGGAAAAGAACAGAGGAGAAAATGTAATTTCCACCCCAAAGATCTTAGGAGACCAACCCACTTTAAACGGCACGCAGCCTGTCGTGTGACTGAATGTTGGGTAGTAATTATTAAACAAAGAGAATGCTTAGCGCTGTTCTAAAATGGGAACGTTGATGCATGCTCAATATATCACGCTTTTAATGTAAACAACTGCGTTTAATTTGCTTCTTAAGGGAACAGTAAATTTATAACAACAGAGATGGCCTTTTAATAGTGAGGTGCATGCTTGTTACAGAACTGGCTCGACTTTAAGAATCTAATACAAGTGCACTACTTTTCCCATACGCAGAATGACTCTCATTGACTACTGTATATTTCTTCAAATCAATCAGGCTAAAGGCGCACATTTCTGTCTGAATATATTGCGTGCCAGGAACGGCTGGTTACACTAAAGTGCCCTGAGGTAGATATCCCTTTAAAGACACAATTCTCTACATGGAAATTCATGCAGGGTGTTGACTAATAAGATGAGCTATTGACCATGTGAGTGAGTTCACTATATTGAGAATTACTCCGTCAATGCAATATTCTGGCAGTGCAACAGAGAGGAGTTTTTTCCTTCTTCATACATTATTCATAGTTGCCTGACAGACTTTGATTTGTATGTTTACAGAATGGGGGCTTCCTGAGCGATGATTTAATCTTTTAATTGGATAATAAATCCAACACTTTGTGTAGTGGCTTTTCAATTGCCATCAGTTGACCACTGAGACCAAATTAGTTTTAAAGCATTTGCATACCTTAGCATTTGGGCTAAAACAAAGGTTAGAGTGATTAGGAAAGATGGAAGTGTGTGTGTGTGTGCAAGCGCGTGCGTCTGTGCGTGTGTGTGTGTGTGTGTGTGTGTGCAATCCATAATTTCAATTTGGAAAAAAAAGAAAAACATTTTTGGTACATGTTGATTAGGCTTTTTGTTTTTTCTTTTTTATTTAAATCATCATTTTCAGTTCGCCCATTGGCAAGCATTTGCAAATTGCAGGCCAAGAAATAACGGCACAAATGTTTACAGTGCGCTTTTCATCAGTTGTAAAACAGGTACACATTTCTGCCCATGAGCAAAGCTATTTTCTTCCTGTGGGAGTACTATGTGACAACCACAACAGTGAACAAAATACAAAATTTTGATATTGGAAGCAACGGCCATGTTTAATTAGGAAAACTGTTATCACACCATAGAGACCTACTGTATTTTTATAGTGATTTCCATCTGCTTTTGTTTGCTTTTTAAAATTACCAAGCAAATTTGTCAATAATTTTAATGAGGCAGTACCTTTGACCTGTTCTCTCCTCAGACAAATCCCCCCAATTATAGTTAAAGGTCAAAGGTGGTTGTTTGGCAGATATTCGTGAGACATGCAAATTGAACAGAAATTTGCATCGCAGAAGATGTCACACATAATAACCGTTTAAATAACCCTGTTATGCCTCCGGAGGCTTGATGCCTGATAGATCGTGATAGATTTAGCGTGATTAAAACATCCCGTTCTTGGCAGCTCTGTTTACGTCATGACCTTCACCCTCACACCTCTTCATGCCACACTAGTCGTTTAATCGATGTAGTAATTCTCTCACAGTAGCCTGATCGCTCTGCTCCCTGACTGTATGCAGATCACACTCGATAGATGAACGAGGGATAAGCACCCTTGACAGTAACGCTCCTTTTGATCTTGCTGAGAAGCACTAATATGGAATTGATATCGTTGAAACTACTCACCTAATTTCAAACCGGAACTCAAAAGAATTTTCTGTCATACCTGACAACACTCAGAGATGGAATAAGCAAATCTTTGCATTAAATCTATGCATCTATGCCCCTTTCTGCAGGCAGTTTCATTCAATCAAACTAGTCTGGCCTATGCCACTTCACAGTGCCATGATAATAGCTACCCTTGAGATATTCTATTGCGAATGTGCAAATACAAGTTGGCTATACATAAGCCCCCGGTTTCACAGACAAGGCTTAAGCCTAGTCCCAGACTAAAATGCCAGTTTGAGGTGTTTTAACTGAAAGCAACATGCACTGACATGTCTTACACAACCCGATCTCACAGCAATTCGTACGTATTTTACGAGGTGGCTAATTTGTACAAATTCGTACGACGTCACTTGTACGATTTCATCCGTTTTTGCCAAATTCGTATGAATTCAAACAAATGACCTACCCCTAACCCCGCCCCTAAACCTACCCATCACTGGGGTTAAGACAAATCGTATGAATTCGTACGAGTGAGGTCGTACGAATCCGTACGATTTAGCCACCTCGTAAAATATGTACGAATTGGTCGTGAGATAGCGTTGGTCTTACAATATGTCAGTGCCATTGTTTTGTCTCAAGATGCACACCAGTAATTTTTTTTTTTTTTCTAAGGCATGTTTATAAAAGTGTCTTAATTGATCTAAGGCCTAGTCCTGGCTTAATCTAATCCCTGTCTGTGAAACCAGGCCAAGATTTTCTATTCATAAAATATGCACTCTACTGTTGAATCTACATACAGTAGTATCATAAGGCTTCCATTGAGTTTGCATAAATGTATTGGAATTTACTGAAGCAAGAAGTATTTAATTCTGGGTCACTTTCACTTGCTTTACAAATGGGAGCTACTTAAAGTTTACCTAATTAATTATTAAAGCTGGCCTGTCTACTTAACATGATTTGTATTTGACTAGTCCAATTAGCAACCTCCTGCCTCATCGAATGCAACTCATGTGTCATTTTGGCAAGTTCTGTGTGTCTTGAGTTCATTGATGTCAATATTTCACGAGTCTCTTCACAAGCCCTAAACCAAGATCTCCATCATTCTGAAGCACATAGCTGAAAGAAACTATGAGATTGAGACTGAGTTTACTCAATCAATTTGGGAAGCAAAGTTTGAAGGCGCAGAGGTTTAGAAGGCTTACTATTTTGCACAGTAAAATAGTAGTGAGTCAAAGTTGATTTGGATTTAACCTGTTAAGAACCGAATTGTGGTCCCCAGGCCACACTTCAGTTCTACTCTAAATGCAGCCATTAATCGTGTTCAAAAGAAGAAAAAAAAAATTCAGATTACCATATATTAAGTTAAAATGTCCATAACAATAGATATTTAGTTCATAGGCCAGATAATAATTCATATGAATTTATTTATTTTTTTAAATGGCAAATAAGTCGTTCTAGATTCATGTTACTGATTTATGTCCCTTGCTGTATTATTATTATTTTTTTTAATAGTATATGTAGTTTTAAATTATAACTCCCCTAGTTAGAATGCCATGCTTCATTTTAAAGGAATATTTAATTATTGTTTCTTTTTATTTAAATTGTAAATAAAAGTTCTGCATTTTTGTGTATTCTGGAGGTTGCATTATAATAGTACGCTTAAATCATTACTAATTTATGGTGGTACAAGCCATTATTGAAAATTTATTTTCAGTGCAAAAAAGAAAGTACCACTGGCCATCAAAAGGATGGAAACTACAAGTTACACGTCCAAGATATGTTTAAAATAAATAAAAAGGCTATTTCTGTGGCTATGCTTCTCTATGGTCCAGTGCTGTTTATGGTTGTTTTCTTTTTCTAATACAGTCTTTTACTTTTTAATGCCTCTGTTTTATCATTAATCAAAGCTCTGAGTTGCCTTTACGCAGCATGTTCCAGTGCAGTAGTCTGTTACATTTTTTAAGCGTCAGCATTTTCTCCAACACCATCTCTTGCTATTTTAAGAACATGATTGTCTCTCAGCTCCTTTGCCTTTTTTCTGTCTTGTGGAATGAATTTTGTCCATATTGTGACCCAGTCTCTCTACCCTTTTTCTCAGCAGGTTACCATCAAAATGGTGGCCAGAGAGGCAAGTGGGCACAGCTACCTGGTGGCATGCTGGCAGCCCATTCTCATCCTGATGCTGGGTACCGTGCTGTCCGGCTCTGCCACTGGCTGCCCCTCTCGCTGTGAGTGCAGTGCCCAAGAGCGCTCGGTTGTGTGTCATCGGCGGAAGCTGATGGCCCTCCCCGAGGGAATTCCCATTGATACGCGGCTGTTAGATCTCAGCAAGAACCGTTTGAAAGCCATCAATCCTGAGGAATTTCTCAATTACCCACACCTGGAGGAGCTACAGCTTAATGAGAACACCATTTCCGTCATTGAACCAGGGGCCTTCAGCAACCTCCTTGGCCTGCGAACACTGGGACTACGCAACAACAAGCTGAAGTTGATTCAGCGGGGTGTTTTCACTGGCCTCAGTAACCTCACTCAGTTAGATATTAGTGAGAATAAAATTGTCATTTTGTTGGACGACGTGTTTCAAGACCTCTACAACCTGAAAGAGCTGGAGGTGGGGGACAACGACCTGGTGTTCATCTCTCACCGAGCTTTTCATGGCCTCAGCAGCTTAGAGCAGCTCACTATGGAAAGATGCAACCTGACCTCTGTGCCAACAGAGGCCTTCAGTCATCTGCACAACCTGATGACACTCAGGCTGCGGCATCTGAACATCAACACCATTCGAGACTTTTCCTTCAGGAGGCTTTATCGACTCAAAGTCTTAGAGATAGCAAACTGGCCTCTTTTAGAAACCTTGACCGCGAAGTCCCTCCATGGACTCAACATCACAACCTTGAGCATCACAAACTGCAATCTCACTGCCGTCCCTTACGTGGCCATTCAGCACCTGGTGTACCTTCGATTTTTCAACCTGTCCTTCAATCCGATTGAGGTTGTGGAGGGCAACAAAATGCACAATTTGCTGAGGCTCCAAGCTTTTCACTTGGTTGGGGGCCGGCTAGTCAGCATCGAGCCTTATTCCTTCAGAGGACTCAACTACCTTCGTGTTCTCAATGTATCCAGCAATAAATTAAGCACTTTAGAGGAGTCTGCCTTTCACTCAGTCGGCAATCTGGAGACACTGGCTCTTCATGACAACCCCTTAGCATGTGACTGTCGTCTCCTCTGGGTCTTTCGCCGTCGATGGAGACTTAATTTCAACCGCCAGCAGCCATCTTGTGAAACACCAGAGTTTTTGCAGGGTAAAGAATTCAAAGACTTCCCAGATGTTCTCCCAACAAATTATTTCACTTGTCAGAAATCTAAGATCCGAGATCACAAAGCCATTCATAGATTTGTGGATGAGGGGACCACTGTCCAATTCCCTTGCCAAGCAGATGGAGACCCCGTTCCCATGATTATATGGCAGTCTCCAAAAAAGCAATTCATTACTACTAAAAGCATTGGCCGGCTGTCGGTGTCTCCTGATGGCACCCTAGAGGTTAGATATGCCCAAATTCAAGACAATGGCACATACATGTGCATTGCCGTCAATGCAGGAGGTAACGACACCCGTTTGGCTCACCTACATGTTCATAGCTACTCTCCCAATTGGCCCCATCAGCCTAATAAGACCTTTGCCTTCATTTCGAACCAGCCCAATGATAACAGTGCCAATGGAACTGGTGCG
The DNA here is from genome assembly GCF_019924925.1 of Ctenopharyngodon idella. NCBI lineage: Eukaryota > Metazoa > Chordata > Actinopteri > Cypriniformes > Xenocyprididae > Ctenopharyngodon > Ctenopharyngodon idella. The sequence goes on from NC_067226.1 coordinate 18,294,509, forward strand.
ACGGATCCCTTTCCCTTTGATATGAAGACTCTTATTATCGCTACCACCATGGGGTTTATCTCTTTCTTGGGAGTGGTGTTGTTCTGTCTGGTGCTCTTGTTCCTTTGGAGTCGAGGGAAAGGCAATGCAAAGCCAAACATTGAGATTGAGTATGTGCCACGGAAAGTAGATGGAGAAAACAGCCCGACTGAGGGATCTCACAAGATCAGTATGAAGATGATTTAAAAGACTAATCACCATTGTGTGTGCATTAAGTGAACAGGTGTTCTTGATAGCAGACTTATGTTGAGGGAGGAATGAGGGCGCAATCTTTGCACCTCTTACGGAATTATGAAAAGAACAATGTTCTGACACAAGCCTTTTACATTTTTTTTTTACAGACTGTACAGATCAATCACAGAGATTGTGTCCTTAAAGGGAAAGCAGATAGGTCATTTGAGGGTTTAAAAAATCTGTGTACTTGTTTGGGTAAGTGTTGAAAAACATAGTCCTGTTGAAATTTGTGCGAAAGCCAGAATTCAGAGGACCGGTATAGATTTATACCCATCCTCTCGTCTCTTTTTCTGTACATAATGATTTCGATGTACACTGGGCAGTACAGTGCTGAATGCAGCCGATCAGAGGATATTGATTTGTCGAGCCTTCTGGAGTGCATGTGCTATATCTAGATACATGCAAAGTGTATAGGTCTAATTAAATCACTGTAAATGTCCATTACCAACTCTTTATAAGAGACCAGTTTGTTTTAAATGATTTATCGATTAGGCTTGACAATCATCAATATCTCAAAGGTCAAGTATTAATCATTAAATATGGTTTGATGGTGCGATTTCAATTTTGACACCTTACATAGTATCATAAAGCCAGATGTAGCTTTGAATTTAAAGCCATTTGCTTTGACTGAACATGTGACAAAACTATTGGACCTGTGGTTGTACTCACACTAAACTATTCCATCAGACAGATCTCCTTAGTTTTTATTCACCTACTGGTGAAAAGTTTACAATTTTATTGATTTAGTCATCAAAATGTCATCAATTTGCCATACTATTATGCATTTTCTACCACTCTCACAAGGCAGGAGTTGCTCGGTGTAGGTAAATGTGTTCTACAACACTTGAAACACTTACAGTGTTGTTTTTGGGACAATGGATGGCTGTAAAACATATTAAAATGACAAGCTTTTATACTTCAATGTCTTTGCTCATTTCTTTTGCTCTGCTCTCTGAATTAAACCTTGAAAGCTGGTGAGGTAAGAAAATTTAAACAGTGCTCTAATGTGCAGCTAAAACCTTCACTCTCCCTCACACACCATATTACTATTCAACATTTTCTGAAAAACATCTTTTCTCTGTAAATATTCATTTCAGTGTTAGTGGATGGAACACATAACGTTAGTGACAGTGGATTTGAAGTGTTAAATCAACTTAAGATTATAGGTTGAGACCACTGATCTATATAAATGACTGGATTGCTCATTGCGTTTTAAAGTCCCAGCAGGTAGTGAAGCCACCGGAAGTGTTCGAGCAGTTCCCTACCGACAGTGGGCATCATTGACCACCGGCTTTGCAGCGTATCAGTCGTATGTGAATAGTTTTTAAAATATATGTATGTATATTAATTGATACTTTGAACATTATCTGTAATGTTAATGGTCTTTTCGGGCAGGACAAGTGATATATAGATCTCGTTAAGATGGGTGTGTCTACTGCACACTGCTGACACAAAATAGATTTCTTTACGTACGCAATTATGCAAGAAATACTAAGCATGAACATATATCTGAGATTATTAACAGAAATTGATTCGAATATACATTGAATATTACAATACATACAATCCCCTATTACTAAATTGCACTATATGCAATTTAGTATATAGTGAGGGAGAACAATCAATCACTGTTGAATCATTTACAGTTACTGTACAAATAAAAACAGTATTATATGACACACAATATAATTACATAACTATAGTGAATAACTGTACATGACGAAATAAGTTGTATGAGCATGCCTTACAAAGCATAAATCTGTATTCAGATTTCAGAAGAATCATTGTGACATTTGTAATATAAATGCTGAGGTGTCTCATCCATCAGCTGATCTGATATTCACAACTGTAAGATGAACATAACTTTTAATAAACAGAAGAAATTCCAGACTCTAAACAAATAACCATGTAAATGGTTAGGATGTTTGCATTGTACGAATGTGCACGGAGACTTCAGATATAAAAATGCTGACTCATTAGGTAATGTTTTCTCATTAAATCAGATGATTTCCTATTAATTGAATAGAATGTGAGAGAACAGGGAATACCAATATGGTGGCACAGTGGCTTCACTTTTTATGACGTCATGAGCAGTCATTTATATCGATCAGTGGTTGAAACCCTATGAATCTGCTCAAATGGTATTTAGATTAACTCAAAATGCATTCATTTTAATCCTAAAGAAAAATAAGTTTTGACAGGCTTGGGGAAAAAACTGAACAAATGATCTACCGGGTATTTGTTTAAAAAAACAAAAAAACAAACAAACAAAAAAACATTTAAAATCCCTTAATGCTCTAAAAATTGGAGTCTTTCATTTCATTTGAGAATGGATATTCATTAGTGTATGATCTGCTAGAACTAATCTACAGCAATAGACAATGTTGTGTATTTATTTGCTCTGTTCAATAGTTTTGAGCTCCCTGCAACTCACCATACTACACACACACACACACACACACACACACACACACACACACACACACATGTTTGTTTTTGTGAATTGTGGGGACATTCCATAGACGTAATGGTTTTTATACTGTACAAACCGTATTTTCTATCCCCCTACACTACCCCTACCCCTAAACCTACCCATCACAGAAAACTGTGTACATTTTTTCTTTCTCAAAAAAACTCCTGTACGATTTATAAGCCTTTTGAAAAATGGGGACATGGGGTAATGTCCTCACAAGTCACCATCTCCTATGTCATACCCATGTCATTATACAAATTTGTGTCCTGATATGTCACAAAAACGCACACACACACACACACACACACAAATTTGCCTTCTAAAGTAATCTATAATATGTTGTAACAAATCCACAAATATTCAGACATGCTTTAGTTTTTGAATGCACTGGTTTAGACAAAGCTACCAGGGACAAAGCCACAGCACAAATCAGGATAGGTCTAACCTGACAACCCATCATCTCTTACAGAGGCATAATGGAAAACATGTCAGCTGGAGTCTAAGCACAGAGCCCTCATGTTTAAAAGGGAAGCGATAGTTGTGTAATCTTCCTGCCCTTTTTGTACTGAGATGACTCCCAAACAGTTGGCCAACCCGTGCAGCGCTTTAATACTGAGTAACTACAACAGCAAAGGAGAGAGTGGGAGTGGTGAACATTAATAAGAGAGGAAGTGAAGCATCCAGATGCCAGAGAGAAGAAAGAAAAAAAAAATGAAAGAATGGAGATGATTAATAGTTAGGACAATTAAGAACAAAGCCAATATGGAGGCTGTGTTATTCAAAAATGATTAATTCAGGTTAATACAAAGCTGGCTAAAATATTAACTGCCATTAACTACAATATGAATTAAAATTTAAAAGATGAGGATGTATATTTCCTTGGATTACTTTGGTTACTATTTTGTCATTTTGATATTAATCAGTTCTGCCTCCTTGGCTTAGTGACTGGTGGTTTCAGTACAGTTTTTGGAAATGGTGTCACACTACATTGTGATTGATTTTCTTTGAAACCATTTTCACTCATAAATTGCTAGTAAATTTCACAAATAATTACAAAGAAACATCAAGTAACCCACTGAATTAAAGGTCAAATTTTGAAGTACAAAGACTGAAATAGTATTTTTTATAAACTATTCAATAATCTTTTATTATTATTATTATTTACAGCTGTGAAAAAACTTTTTTTATTGTAGTAATTACTGAATTTACAGTCAGACACCAACATATTTGAACAAATTTGCATGTCTGACTGTAATTCATCATAATGAAGCTCTCTGCAATTGTAATTTGTAGATTATTAAAATGACCATGTGGTTTATTAATCCTACAGGGTGTATGGAATCCAGTCTAACATTGATTAGCTGTGACATCTGTGATACAGGGGAAGGGAACTTCTTAGTCTTTTATTATGTCAGATTATGCCACTTTATTCATCATGTGGAGCTTATTTACCCTCTGTCTTATAAAGAGGTTGTTCATCTGTCATCTCACAGGAATAGCACGGTGGAAAAACCATCAACCAATCAGATCTGAGGGACAGGTTTATGCTTACAACCAGGGTTAGGTGCCTCTACATCAGTGTTATTCAGCTATCATTTCTCTCTGATTTAAGGGATAAGTTATTTTTGGGGGGTAGGACAAAATTTTCGGTAAAGAATGTTCCAGGATCAACAAAACACTTTGATCCAGGAACATGTCTTAACTTGGTAAAAACATGGAACATTATTCCTGTTACATTATAACAGGAAAAATACTGAACTTCACATTGTTTGATAGATTCTTTTGACAGAACTCTGTTTAATGAGTAATGCAAAGGAACATTAATTAATTTGTAATTTATACTCATTTGTTTTTCATCAGAATATCCACATATTTGCATGTCCCTTCAACCTTATAACAGTGCTTCACCAGTAAAATCCAGTGATCAGTTTTTGCACAGAAAAATTATTTGAATAACTATTGACTGTAAATAATGTGCAATGATATTCACAATCGATATCACTATTAGCCAGTTTTGCTCTCATTTTAAACTTATTTTTCTATAACAAGGTTAAATGGTGTTGCATAGAACACGTTTTGAAAGGTAAATGCCATGGGTTAATGATTTCAGTTTTTCAATTATAAAATGTGATTCAGTTCAAGAAATACCGAGTGATACCTACTACCCTAAGTACATTAATTCTGCAGCTACTGTGATGGGACTGAAATAATGTAGTGCTTAAGCTTTGTAACAATGCTTTAGGAAGCTGTAGCCACATTGTTTAAAATTGGCCATTAAAAAATAAAACAAAATGTTTGACAGTAATCTGAATATTGAGGGATACATCCCCTGGATTGTCTCTAGTGTTTTCTAACCTGATACTTCAGGCCTGAGGTGGGAAAATATAATTTCTTGAGAGTTTAGAAGTAACCTTCTCAAAGTATTTTTCCTGAAGGTTTTTCACACACAAATAATAAGTTGAGTCTTCTACAAAGATATCTTTTGTTAACTATGTGCCACTGAGATATTCACATAGATTCTATATGGGTCAAGTTCAAATGAACAGTGATATGTTATCATAAACATTAGGGTGCATCTCTACATATTTCATGATAATGTTGTTTAAAGTAAGGTACGATGAAATGCAAATTTTACCTAAATTTGAATGTCTGGTCATTTTTCAAATTGAAAAACTCTTGGCGTATCACTCATGAGCAAGAGCAGGCATTCCTTTCCTTCCAGCAATATGCATTTATCAAATATGGACCTGCTGGTCAAGGTCATTTTGAATTATTTGAAGGCATTTCTTATTTTCCAGTCTGTTTAACTGTTGGCATGCAGGCACCGGGCAACAGCACAGCACTATAAAACATTGTAGGCTTCCATTAAGTGTTTACTGCATCTCAAGAAATCATAATAAACTGTAGAAGGGATGCTGTATGAGGCACAGCACTACAGTGGACTATTATAATGACATAATATCAGATAAAGCTCGGCCAAAAAATATAGATTAAGAAATGACAGTTTGATTTTCTGTCACCATTCACTTCCATGAGCAGCTAACAGAATAAATCAAGCTTGGAGGAGATGTATAGGGAGTGAATTATTCTGGCATGTGGTCTTGCTCTTTATACATAAAGCTGCGAGGAGATCGGCTCACTCACCTGAATGGTTTTATTTGTAATGCAGCCTCTCTGGCGGGATCAAGTGGAGTAATTTTGTAATGTTCGCAAACAGCCAGGAGCTGCCATCTCTTGAATAAGATAAAGGCACAACAGTGTCACTCTTCTTGGGGTATTACCTGAGTCACATGATAGACATGTCTCTGCATGTTTGGCGTCTTTTTTTGAAGCCAAGTCCCCAGTGTAAACTCTCTATACAGCTGTTGTACTCAATAATGTCTGATCATTTCTTTTCAATTAACTCCACCGATCAAACTTAGCTCTTAGATTACTAATCAGTTTAGCCATGGTGAAGCAGGAGAGAGCCCTGCAGCAGAGAAGAGTAATTACAGGCAGATTGGCCACTGTTGAGAGCCAGTGACACAAAGCGTCTGTGTGATGGAGGAGGATAGCACTCATCAAGGTCTCACAGGCTCACCACATGGGCACACTGCTCCCCATACACTCTCTTTCCATAATGTCTTCTAGCCAGGAACACCTTAAGAGTACTATAAATCAGAAGTGGTTTAGTTTAAGTTTGATGCTGTCATTGTAGTGATCCTGATTATATTATACTGATTATATAAATATCAATCTTTAAAGAACATTTTCGCTTGTTTGTAAAAGAAAAAAAAAATCTAATATTTTGATTATGGTTCACCCACCTTAGAGTTTTACTCTCATACATTATAATTTATTCAATGCTAATGCTAAGCTAAACATAATATATATGAGAAATATCTGAATGTTTTTAGAATATCATTACCATAGGCCTGTCAATGATTCAAGGTGAGCGATGAGTCAGTTGAGGACTCGGTAACGGCTCTGAATGATTCGCTGAGTGAGGTAGTCTCATTCAAACTGATCACTAACTGGGCGATGAAGGGGGGCGCTGCCGGAAGGGGATGCCACATGAAGAGTTATAACGAAAGTCAGCAACTTAACTCCTCTACAAAGTGCTCTCCCTCAAGTCCGTTAGCGAAGGGTACATGTCATGGTTACTTTAAGGAAGTAACCTTTGGTATCACTTTACAATTAATTACTAAAAGTTACCAAAAATGAGCAACACATTTGTTATAGTATTTAATAATCTTTGTTAACTTTAATGTTGGGAAGGGGCATGGTAAAGCGAAGTCTGCAGCGGGGGAATGAGTGTGGCGATAAGAAAGTCAAGTGAATGATGACTAACACCTGTCTCTGGCGGTGATTGGCAGAGAGACGAATATATATATACAGGTGCTGGTCATTTAATTAGAATATCATCAAAAAGTTGATTTATTTCACTAATTCCATTCAAAAAGTGAAACTTGTATATTATATTCATTCATTACACACAGACTGATATATTTCAAATGTTTATTTCAATTTTGATGATTATAACTGACAACTAAGGAAAATCCCAAATTCAGTATCTCAGAAAATTAGAATATTGTGAAAAAGTTCAATATTGAAGACACCTGGTGCCACACTCTAATCAGCTAATTAACTCAAAACACCTGCAAAGGCCTTTAAATGGTCTCTCAGTCTAGTTCTGTAGGCTACACAATCATGGGGAAGACTGCTGACTTGACAGTTGTCCAAAAGACGACCATTGACACCTTGCACAAGGAGGGCAAGACACAAAAGGTCATTGCAAAAGAGGCTGGCTGTTCACAGAGCTCTGTGTCCAAGCACATTAATAGAGAGGCGAAGGGAAGGAAAAGATGTGGTAGAAAAAAGTGTACAAGCAATATGGAAAACCGCACCGTGGAGAGGATTGTGAAACAAAACCCATTCAAAAATGTGGGGGAGATTCACAAAGAGTGGACTGCAGCTGGAGTCAGTGCTTCAAGAACCACTACGCACAGACGTATGCAAGACATGGGTTTCAGCTGTCGCATTCCTTGTGTCAAGCCACTCTTGAACAACAGACAGCGTCAGAAGCGTCTTGCCTGGGCTAAAGACAAAAAGGACTGGACTGCTGCTGAGTGGTTCAAAGTTATGTTCTCTGATGAAAGTAAATTTTGCATTTCCTTTGGAAATCAGGGTCCCAGAGTCTGGAGGAAGAGAGGAGAGGCACATAATCCACGTTGCTTGAGGTCCAGTGTAAAGTTTCCACAGTCAGTGATGGTTTGGGGTGCCATGTCATCTGCTGGTGTTGGTCCACTGTATTTTCAGAGGTCCAAGGTCAACGCAGCCGTATACCAGGAAGTTTTAGAGCACTTCATGCTTCCTGCTGCTGACCAACTTTATGGAGATGCAGATTTCATTTTCCAACAGGACTTGGCACCTGCACACAGTGCCAAAGCTACCAGTACCTGGTTTAAGGACCATGGCATCCCTGTTCTTAATTGGCCAGCAAACTCGCCTGACCTTAACCCCATAGAAAATCTATGGGGTATTGTAAAGAGGAAGATGCGATATGCCAGACTCAACAATGCAGAAGAGCTGAAGGCCACTATCAGAGCAACCTGGGCTCTTATAACACCTGAGCAGTGCCACAGACTGATCGACTCCATGCCACGCCGCATTGCTGCAGTAATTCAGGCAAAAGGAGCCCCAACTAAGTATTGAGTGCTGTGCATGCTCATACTTTTCATGTTCATACTTTTCAGTTGGCCAAGATTTCTAAAAATTCTTTCTTTGTATTGGTCTTAAGTAATATTCAAATTTTCTGAGATACTGAATTTTTGATTTTCCTTAGTTGTCAGTTCTAATCATCAAAATTAAAAGAAATAAACATTTGAAATATATCAGTCTGTGTGTAATGAATGAATATAATATACAAGTTTCACTTTTTGAATGGAATTAGTGAAATAAATCAACTTTTTGATGATATTCTAATTATATGACCAGCACCTGTATATATATATATATAATTTTGTAGCGTTTAGGGATGTTCCACTGACAAGCGAGTTTGTGAATCTTTGTGACTGGCTCATTAAAAAGAATCAGTTTGTAAGAGTCATTTGTTTGTGAATCGGTCATCACAGCTTTGTGCTGTGTCCGCAGTTGTGTGCAGGAAACAATGGAGCACACTCTACAGATGTAATCTATCACCACCTCATGAGATGTTATCTGATGCAACCGCATATGGATGCCCACAAACTTTTTAGATTAGCCTATTCTCGCAGTCTGGAGCGGAATGTCACCTCACTGGAACAGACTTTTTGCATCATCAACTCACTACACAGCAATGCACTGGGCATAATTTCCATCAAATGCGCTTTCAGGGCACTTATATTCTTGAGTGCAGAGCAGTTTTCATCCCGATTGACCAGTGAAGACAGGTGGCACATTGGCTCTTATATTAGATTACAGGGTGAGATACTGGCAACCATCAACATGCTGAAGTGGTATTTAACCATAGCAGAGTACTAAGTGGGGAGGCAAAATATGAATTAATGGAACCGCTCCCATGTGTTTAACAGCAGTAAGTAATCAAGTAATTCATATGCTTTTCCTCTCTGATAGGTGCTGCCAGCTGTGTCTGTGCTGCATAAGGAGATGACAGGACTCTGATGCCAGCTTGGGAATGATTAGGATGACTACCATACCAAAATGCCAGCTGCTGTGACTTTCTATAAGAGCAATCACCAACACTATTGTTGGGACCGTATGAACATGCCAAAAAGCAATAGTGCAGGGTGGTTGAGATTTACTACAGACTATAGTTTAAATTGGGTATCTACCTTATTTTTCAGCGTGGAATTTATTTTCTGTGCAAGACTTTCAATTCATTAGCCACTATAGGTAAATAACTACAAGAATAACAAACATTAAAACTATTTGCACTACAAACCAGTGTGTTTATGATAATTAATAATAATAATAATCAATAAATAAATAAATAGCAAGTACAATTTTTCACAGTGTACACTGAATAAACAAACACGAGTAAATGGTTTTTGTGATCCATTGCCACAGAAAACATATGAAAGGGAATGGAAGGAAAACCACAAGGAAAGAGAGAGAGAAAGAGAGAGAGAGAGAGAGAGAGAGAGAGAGAGAGAGAGAGAGAGAGAGAGAGAGAACAAATTAATGTTTTTTTTAATTAACAGTAAATTATGATTCACTGTACACTAATTAGAGCAGTGAGGGTGCTGGAGAGCCTCTCAGCTGGGGTTTAAAATGAACTAAAACACACAATTAAAGGCAGTCCTGCACTGTAATTTCCAAGGGGCATATTGAAAACTCTCCACACAGCTCAGATGCACTTTGTAGATCTCCTGCAGCCACAGAACTACTGTAATCCATCCAGTTAACATGCACCAAACTATATGCTTATTTATTGATTATGATTTCACTTTTTTAACTTTAGTTAGTGTGTAATGTTGCTGTTTGAGCATAAACAACATCCTTTAAGGACTACAACAAACAGCTGGTAGGGACTACAACAAGCTTCTTCTGATTTCACTAACCCTAAAATTTACATAAACCCTGCCCCCGAGAACACGCAACAAAAGGTGTGAGGCCATGTTGGGCTGCTTTAGAGAAGAGGAAGAGTTGTTAGAGTAGTGTTGGGCAGGGAGCAGCAGCTCATTTGCCCACAAAACACTACCGCTTTTGATAATATATTTGTATTAAATCATAAAAAGAAAAATGAATAAAATACATTTCATAGGACTCTATTATTCTAATTCTTATTTTAATAAATTATTAATGATAAAATAAGTTGTTAATGTAATTCATAATTAATTATTAAATTTAGCTGATTATGCTTTATTGAAATTTTAATAAACAAAACAAACAAATGGTTTTAAGTTTGTTATAATAAAGCATTTGTTCAACCAAAAAAAACATTCATTTTTCATTCATTTTTCATTCATTTAACGGTCATTTTAACTGATGATAATGAGAACCATAATTTAATAATACTGTTTATTTATTTAATAATTGTTTAATACCATATACAGTGATGCCGTGAAACCTTGATATTTTCTGAGATGGTTATCATACCGTCAAAATCTTATACTGTTACAACACTACACGGAAGATTCCCCCACCCCACCCCCACTGTTGAAGAAGTAACTCAGTAACTTTTACTCTGAGTAAATTTTAAATGAGCTACTTTTTAGTTTTACTTGAATACATTTTTAGACTGGTAATTTAAAGTAAAGTAATAGTACTTTTACTTGAGTAGAATATTTTATTACTCTTTCCACCTGTGACAGGAAGTTTTATTAAAGGTACACTATGTAACATTTTTTGTTCAAAATTAACAAAATGTAAATAATGAGTCAATACATCTTCAATCCTTCTTCCAAAACATATTTTTGTGTGAATCACTATGTTAAGCCTATTATAAGTGTAAAAGTATTATAAATGGAGTAAAATTAAAATGATCTATATCAATTATTTGAGGTATAAATGTGATTAAAACATATAGTCTATTTCCATATCAGCTTGTCTTGCTGTGTATTTCACACAACAGGTGTCCTTGTCATTATTAATGTCTATGATTTATAGTTTTAAGATATGCCTAGTGTTTGATCATATGTTGTATATTGACTAACATTGGTAAGTACACATAAAATATAGCTAATCTTATTATAGAGCTTTTTCATTTACTGTTACATTTATTACATACCACCATTACAATTACAGTGGTTAGAAATATATTATTAGATTATGTCATGATTATGGACTTTTGGTTTGTTTTCATCAGTTTCTTTTGTTCTTAGTTTGTCTGTCTTGACCTAGTCTCTCAGTTTGTTTGATTAGTCATTTCATTCAACTGTTGTCATTTAACTAGCTCATTTCCCTGGTGTATAAATACTTCCTGTTTGGTTCAGTTCAATGTCGGTCATTGTCAGTGTTAAGCTGGTTGCGTTTGTTTTCCTTATGTATTCCTACAACTTTCTAATTAATGACTGTTTCTGAGTTTCCCATGTCTTCATGAGCTATTTACTACTGCCGACCGTGACAGAATGACCGACCGAATAACAAGTTTGAAGATGGACTAACTAACTTGGTGTCGCCTATTGCTTGCCAAGACAGGCCACTATTGGAGTACTGGTGGTGGATATTGCAGCAAGAAGACTCCTCGTTCACCATCTGCGAGGCAGAGAAGGAGTCTGCTACCTGGGTCATCACGGAGCCGACGCAAGCTGCTCATTCCATCTCAGAGCCAGGAGTGGACCTCTGCCTAATAGATTTGTGGTCTGCGGAAAACTTCCTCTCCCGAGCCCCAACCCTCGATTCTTTGCCCTTCACAACAGTCCCATACGCCATCTGGATGATCCGGTCCCATCCAGAAATCTTCCTCCTCCGATGTCCCCACCTGATTTCCTGGTTCCCCGGTGTCACTTCAAGCCTTTAGGCCAATGTCTCCACCTCTGCATGTCAGCCCAACGGCTCTGCCTCGACTGCGCTCCATCGACTCCACTGCGGTCCATCAGCCCTGGGACTCCTCCGGGCTCCCTCGTCCCTCTGAATCAGCCTCAGTCAGTAGTCGCTCTGTCTCCCAATGCACATCGACCCTCCACCACCTTCAGCTCCACTGGGTTTCTTCTTCCCTCCGGCTTCCCTGTCATCCTCGCTCACTCCATCGTTGCCCTGGTCTGCTGAGCCCCCATCTCCACCTCGGTCTCGTGAGCCAGCAGCTCTACTTTGGGCTTCCAGGCTGTGGATGTCGCCCTGGTCCATCGGCTTCTCTGCTCGGCCGGATACCCCATACACCCTGGTTCTGATTCCGTTCCGTCAGTCAGTCCCTGGGTTCCGCCTAGTCCTTCAGTCAAGGCTCCACCCTGGTTCCTCCCGTCGTTGGCTCCACCATGGTGTCTGCTTCCGTCGGCTCCTCCAGGTTTCTGTCCATCACCAGCTCCAAGCCCACCTCCAAAGCCTCCTCTCTCCCTCAGCATTTGGATGTTCGGTTACGGCACATGAATGCGCCTTCCACGAGGGGGGAGTACTGTCATGATTATGGACTTTCAGTTTGTTTTCATCATTGTCCTTTGTTCTTAGTTTGTCTGTCTTGACTTAGTTTTTCAGTTTGTTTGATTAGTCATTTTGTTCACCTGTTGTCATTTAACTCATTTCCCTGGTGTATAAATACAGTTCAATGTCGGTCATCGTCAGTGTTAAGTTGGTTGTGTTTGTTTTCCCTATGTATTCCTGTCAGTTTCTAATTAAAGACTGTTTCTGAGTTTCCCATGTCTTTGTGAGCTGTTTACTACAGCCAACTGTGAAAGGTTAGAATAAATTTAAATGTAATATTTTATTAAATAATATTAAAAAAAAAAAAAAGTATTAAAAGTTCACCAGCAATAACAACGGAGCATACCACAATATTGGTTTTAATTGTACTATTTCTGAACACATGATATTGTTACATATAGTGCAATCTGCAAGTTATGATTGGCTGTCTGACAATATAGCTTATTTTCCCCATGTACCCAGTGCAACCAATTATGTTGTATTGTAACACTATTACACCAGCCAGGAGAAAATAAATTAAAAGGAAGTGCCAGAGCCAAACAGAACACTAATCACAATTGTGGTGATTTCACATGAATAACTTTTACACTATTATTTTACAAATTCATTACGATATGTTGTTGTTGCAGTTGATTGTGTTGTTGGAGATGCTGGATTGGTTTGAGTCAGCCAGAATTGTTGCAGTTGCTCTAAAGATTTACTGCTGAAGCATTAAGATTTCTGCTGACAAAAAAACAAAGAGCATTCCCTCAAAATGCTTGTGGAACTGCAATGGAATGACTAGTGTGAGGATTTAAACTACCAATATGATCCTTTCAATAGATGTTATTGCTTACAATAGCTGAAGCAGGTATATTCCTTTGGATATCCATATCCTGAACACTATATGCCATCTTTAAAGCAGCTGTTTATATATATTTACTGTTTATCTATCCTCATAATGATAACATTCTGAAGAAATCAGAATAGCACAAATGCATTGACAACCTTGTACTGACAGCTGAATGAAACACAGACAGTCCACTGAGACTGTTCAACATGACTGTATTGTATGTCCAGGACTATCTGGATTCCGATAATTTGTTGTGGACCAGATTTCATTTGTATAATAATGAAACTGTTTAACAGTCCATTGTGTTTTAATGCAAATGGGACATAGATGTGAGTGCAACAGATGAGTATACTCCCGCACACACACTCCCCTTAAAATGGACAATGTAAGTAAACTGAATACATTAACCTTTCGTGCCTTTGTTTTTATTCTGCTGCTTGATAGTTTAAAATGAACTAACAGTGGTCAGCAATACTATCAGCCCTGGGACCAATGCAAAGAGCCTGATTACCTGACTGCAATCAGCCTTTAAGCTAGAAAAATATATACTGGTACAAAGGGAATGCATTAGGAAAATGGGTGTTTTGTCAGAAAAGGTACATCCCAGCTTATAAAAAAGGGCTTCACTAGTCATCATGCTGTAAGAATGAAAGGTCACCCGTGCTTTTCAAGCAGTAGGACACAACAGAAAGTTCCATCAGCCATTTCAGACAGCCTCACAAAATCACACAAAGAAGTGTTAGAAGCGACTTATCCGGTGGGAAAGAGTTTTTGTTGTTGTATTTTTCCCCTTTTTTGAGCAGCTACGCTTGTGACAGCTCCTGTCTTTTGACTGCATCCCTCATTATGAAGCATCTTGCATCAAAAGCATCCTGTCTGTCACATGATAAGCTCTTGAAAAAGCTAGATATCCTACCATACAACAAATCAAGCTCCAATATATTCTCAGTGAAGTAATGTAAGACAACACTTAAATTCTTAGTTTTAAAAAAGGAGAATCAGAAGCAACTGCAGTTTCAGTGTCAATTCGCCAACACAGAATCATTAAAGCACATGTACTAAACATAGGCTTTGACAGCAAAGCTGAAATTTCAGCATCATTACTCCAGTCTTCAATGTCACATGATCCTTCAGAAACCATTCCAATATGTCGATTGTTGCTCCAGAAACATTATCAATGTTGAAAAAAAGCTTTTCATTGAACCTTCTATTTATCAAAGTTTCTACAAAAATATTAAGCAGACAAAACTGTTTTTAACACTGATAATAAAAAGAACCATTATTGATGATGAGCACCGATAATAAATAATAATAAGTAATGGCTGCTGAAAATTCAACTTTGCCATCACAGGAATAAATTACATTTTAAAATATATTCAAAACAGTTCTTTTAAATGTTAATAACATTTCACATTATTTCTGTTTTTACTGTATTGTTGATCAAATAAATGCAGCCTTGGTGAGCATAAGAGACTTTCAAAAACAATAGAAAAATCGTAATTATTCCAAACTTTTGAATATATATAAATTTGATACCAATTTTGATGATAGATAAGCTATATGTGTATAGTTGTATAATTACTCATATTGTGATATAATTTGAGTCATATCGCCCACCCCTAAAATGTGTGTTGGCTTTCAAATGCAGTAATACTTATGGATTAATATTAGTTTAAATATTAAAATGTAATATATCTCAACACTATGATGGTAGAAGTTGCACTCCTTCAGCCACTGTGTTCTCAAGAATAGTGGAGGACTCTAAAGGTCCTTTTTAGAACATGCAGGAGACATGGGCTGGAGACATGGTTGCCGAGAGCAAATATTGATTTTCCTCTCTTCCCACTGTGGGTTGCTCCTGCAGTGACAAGTTCAGGCCTCACCCACGCTGTGTAAAAACCAGTGTGTGGGATTTAAGTGAATCAGCCATATGTCCCCTTCAAAAAATGTCCTCCCAGGCTTTCTTTTTCACACACTCATAAGCAACTCTATCAACACATCCTTCAGGGATGTCCGTCTCCTCTAATTTAGATTTCAATTCAGTCTCTCTCGTCCCCCTGTGATTCGCACACGCTGTGAGCACTGAGTTGTTTCCATGCATGTTGTCCTATTTTCATTAGACCTGTCACTCCCATTGCCAGTTACATGGGTACATTTTCGTGAAAGCTACCAGATGTACACATCGCAAGCACCACGAAGCAATGACAGCCACATCAGCATGCTTCTCCTAATGCCTATCTCCCTTCTGCTTTCCTCAAATGAAGCTTTCTCTTGCTAATAATATGTTGGCAAGAAGGAACCCTCTCGTCTTCGAGAGAGATTACATGCTTCAGAGTGGGGTGTATGGCTTGGTAAGTGGTGTCTTCCAGGGATTATGCCATTACATCTGTGTGTGTCAGTTGATAAATGAAGTAGCTCAACTGTGCATGTCGGATAAAATATCCAATTAAAATGAACCATGGGGCAAAAACTGAACCCACTGGTCCTACAGTGCATTAGCATGAGGGCATGTAGGAGCAACCTGTAAGCTGGCAAGTTGCTCAAAGAATTTTATTGTGCCTTTAAGCACAGCACTTTAAAACAGATTGCAATGAGCTTAAGCTGTTTCGTATGAAAAGCATCTGTGGAACATCATTAAACTGAAGATTCTTATTTGGTTTAGATCATGTTTTTTTGTGCCATGTTGTTAAATAGATACTTTAAAAAGGCACCATTATTTGCTTTGAACGTGCATGCACTGCAGATTTGTGAACAGTTGCCAAAGATTCCCAATAATGTTAAGTGTAATGGGTTATAAAGTTATTGTTACTGTAATTAAATTCATTTTTAATTTAAAAAACCAGTGTAACTGACCTAAATTAATAATGCAATTACTTTTTCCATTAAATAATGAGCAATCTGATTACAATTTTAGAGAAGCCATTAATAATCTGTGTTGGATTATTAATAACTTTCCCAACACTTCTCCCCTAGCACACACAGTATGTTTGTTGCAAGATAACGTAATACTGACATGTTTTCAGATTGATTCATTCACTGCTGCATAGTAAATAGAATCAATTTTAACTCTTGCATCAGGTTCCTTGTAATTAGGCTATTGATTTAAGTTCTGGTCTTGTTAGTAAGTTTTACAGTTCCTTCATTTTAGTTTTTTAGTCTTTTTTTTTCCCTTGCCCTTGAGGGATTTTTTCCCCCAATATTTAGAGGTACAGACATTATTCATAAAGCCTACTTAAATACTAAAGAATAAAAATAAAATGTTTATGTCATCCTTAGTAAATATTATAACTGCCAAACTACAGGTGTTTTACATAAGATTATTTGTGTCTGACAGATCAAATTCGAGCTGCCTGCCCTATTAAAGACATTTTGTGCTGGATATTCAGGGCAAATTGTCCATTATCAAGTATTTGGTGTTTTAATACTGATGCATCTAAAGTACATGGCACTGAACACACACACACACACACACACACACACACACACACACACACACACACACACACATACAAATGGGAAAATATTTCAGAAATATCATTGGAGCTGTTGTACTGAATATCAGCTGTGATAGCACAAGGCCGCAAGTAATTACAGCTGCTATTCATATCAACAGCACAAATATGTGATATTATGTTGCTTTATTGCTTTTACATCACATTTGTGAGTATCTCTCATTTTAGACACATTATTGCCAATTGCTTTGTCTTTTTTAGCCCAGCTATAACGAAAAAATATTTTCAAACGAAGGCACAGCAGCATAAATAGTTCTGAGTAGGGTTTTGTACCTGAATGAACCAGTGTTTTTTACTCAACGAATCAGTTGAGTGAATGATTCACTAACTTAAAAGACCACCACGTTTGTCGTTCCTAAATGAATCAGTTTTTGAATAAATGAATTGAATGAATATTTCAAAAACTCACTCATAAAAAAAGTCATTTTTGCCACCTACTAATGTTTATGTTTATGCTTATTCTCTTTATTATCTCCCTTGGGAGAAACTTGTCTTAGGCAATCAATGATGCAAATTATGTGATGATCTTACCTACAGAAAGAGGAGTGATACAAACACAGAAAAGTCCCAGTGCTGTTGGACCGTTATAACAGCACCCTTGGAAAAAGTACATTAAGTGCTGCTCTCAACAAAATCCTGTTAATGGATGTTTTCAATAATACGACTTTAGAATGGACTGAAGGGCTGAAGTCCAATGTAGCAGTGTCCTAGATGTGTTTCATAAGTCATGTAATAGATAATGATTGGCCTGCAGTGTGGGAGTTCCAACAGTTCAAGGAAACAGCCAAGAACTGACTAGAGTTGTTTGTCATGGTAGATCAGTTTCTTCCCATGTTTTCACAAGGGGTTTGGCAGGACCGGGCTGATTTGCATGAGTCTCATCACTCACTTGCACATATTCTCAGGTATATGGATATAAAGAACTCTAACTCTCAGGTATCATTAATAGAACTAGAAGGAATGATAGAGATGGTCATAACCTAGAAAATACAGATCTCGACTGCCTGTTGTAAACAGCATCTCCCCTGCTGGGTAATGGGAGTGAGCCAGCAACTGGAGGGTTACTGACATCACAATCCATCTCTGCCGTCAATATGTCCTTGAGAAAAGCACTTATAGCTAAGTTGCTCCATGGGGACTGTCCATGCAATTAATCTAGTGTAAGTTCAATTGAAAACGTGGCTGCTAAGTCAAAATGTTCAAATTTAAAGGTGACATCCTGCATTAGAGATGGCTTGGCAAGAGGGAAAGCTCAGATTTGACAAGGTGAAACATCTGGTACTTGGTGGGGGGTAAGAATACAAGTATCCACTGGCAGACCTGCAAATATACTGTACCTGTGCTTTCAGAAGCAGGGCAAAAGGATAAAAGAGACGTGACTCTAATCAAAGAGTGAAAAAATCTAAAGTCATACAGGGCCAAATGTGTGGCTAGCATAATAATGGATCAACTGCTGTCCTCTTGGGCTCACCATTTAATACTTTAAATAATTAAAGTATGTCCATCTGCATAAGTACATTACTGTAGAAATGCAATGTGTAGAAATATTTGTTTTATTGTTGTTGTTGCTGCTGCTCTTGTTTATTTGCACATAATAGTCTTTAAAGTCTATCATAATAAGGAATAGATGTTTAGTATTAAAAATATATTTACTTTACATTGTCAAAATGAACTAAAGATATCATGCATGTCTTTTGTGGGTTAATATTATTATATGAATCATTACAGCATTTAATTTAATATAAATATACTACCGTTGTTGTAAAGTTTGGGGTCAGTAAAAAAATTTTTATAAAGAAATTAATACTTTTATTCAGCAAGGATGCATTAAATTGTTAAAAAGTGATAGCAAAGAGTTTTACATTGATACAGATTTCTATTTAAAATAAATGCTGTTCTCTTGAACTTTCTATTTGTCAAGGAATCCTAAAAAAAAATTATCATGGTTTCCACAAAATATTAAGCAATTGTTTTCAATATTACTAATAAGAAGAAAGGTTTTTCAAGCTAGTTTTTCGTCTGCTGTAAGTTCAGCTTTGCCATCAAAGGAATGAATTACATTTTAAAATATTTTTTATATTGTATTTTTTCAAATAAATGTTTTTTTATAAAGATTTTAAAAAATTTACCAACCCCAAACCTTTTACAGGTAGTGGAAATGTCATTAATTCATATTAATACTAATATTAATTGTGGATCTAAATAGCTGAAAACCTACCCCAGATAGCATCAATGATCGAAATAATGTTGAATCAATGTTAATGTGTCAATGTTAACTGCATTGAATCAATATCACTTTTGCACCCTCAATTAATGTTGAATCAATGTTGAAATTTTAACAAAAAATCAATGGTAATGGCATTGAATCAGGGTTACAATGTGATGTTGGTTCAACTGACTTAAAGCTACACAGCCTGAAATCAACTGAAGATAAAAGAAGACAATCAATCTCAAATGTGACCACAAACTCACATAAAAAGCCAAGAGTCAAACTGCCCAACTAAAGGAACCACTGACCACCATAATGGTGACCAAACATTTTCAATAAAACATCAACATCTAAAACTCTGTTAATTCACAAAAAGAACTTCTGCTGAGATCTTGAGAGATTGATTGTCTTCTTTTATCTTCAGTTGATTTCAGGCTGTGTAGCTTTAAGTCAGTTGTAGTTGTGTTTCATTTTCTGAGAGTGTAAGCATGATGTTGAACCAACATCACATTGTAACCCTGATTCAATGCCATTACCATTGATTTTTGTGTTGAAATTTCAACATTGATTCAACATTAATTGAGGGTGCAAAAGTGATTCAATGCAGTTAACGTTGACACATTAACATTGATTCAACATTATTTTGATCATTGATGCTATCTGGGACACAGCTTATTTTGACAATTAATACAGTTAATAGTGAAAAGAATCATGGCATCACTCCAGAGGCCCTGCCAAAGCAATACAGTAGCAAAATCATTTCTACCCCAATTGAAGTCAATTAATATTCAATGGCTTATCTATAATTCAGCCATCTATCTGAGATAAACGTTTGTTTATCTGGGTTCGGCATCTGCACCCGCACTAAAGAGAGTTTAAATTCAACTTCTATCTAATTCACTTCATGTAATGTGTGTACCCTGTCGTCAAGCATTGCTCTGCAGGAAAAGCATAAACCCTGGAATGGAGGAAACAGCTGTCTGGGAGCATTACTCTCTACTGGTGCCAAACTATGTTTGTCAGAGGTCAGCCTGGGGGAGCAGCTCAGCCTGGTTAAGGTTTTAAACAGTGCACAGAAAGATGACAGACGTAATTACCACTGCTAAGTTTTGAGGGTCCCTTGTTTACTCTTGCAAACCATCAGCAATTGCGGGGTCTTTGACTTGATTGTCAAGCTTTGCCATTGTTTTCTGGCTCTGCCCTAAAGCAACTGAGTTGAGCGGTGCATCATAGATGACACAGCCCCCTCTGAGTGGAAGTTGAGGGGGAGCAAGGGGAGAGAAGAACAGGGGGGGAGAAAGAGAGCGCAGGGGCCTCCATAACTCGCGCAGCCTCCAGGCATAGCGGCAGTATGGTGTCAGTAATGAGAGTCCTCCAGCAGAGCGGGGACCAGACACTCTGCCTTTTCCACTGCAGCAGATGTCACTGCAGGGACAGCTGAACAGAAAAGAGGCACGGGCCAACCTTCTTCTCCTGCACTATGATACAAATGCTGAAAGAAGTGCTCAGTTCTCAGCTGTGCTTAATTACGGTGCAAATGCATAAGTGTTGTTAGCAGGCTTGTGAAAGTAACGGGCTGAAAAGGAGGACAGTAATTCTACCCCGTGGTGCTGGAGAGTCTGAGATAGACATATTCATCACTCACACTGCTGTGTGGATGGTGAAGAGAAATGGATCATAGTCCAGGCTGAAAGTCACAAGAGTAGAAAAAAGTAGTGTTGGCTTCATTAAATCCCCTTTCACTGAAATTACGAATATAACAAATATATTTTTCATGATGTAAATAAGTTTTTTGTTTTTCATTAAAATGGATTATCAGAATTAACTGAGTTGCACTTTTTAAGTAAACTGCAAATATTAAAAATTAATTATATTTGTCATGCACTGTACACATCATAACCTGTCTCCCATCCAACCAATGGCTATGCTGTAAAGGTTGTGTAGTGGGAAAATCAGTCAAATTAATAAGTTAGCTAAACTTGGATTCATTCAGTACATTTCAACAAACACAATATGGCTGAAGCAGCTTAATATAGTTGTGTGGAACCATTTGACGTGATATTTTAAGTAAATCCAACATTTCATTTTTTGAGCTAAGAGAAATTATTATATGCAAATTAAAATAACATAATAATGTACAAACGTAAAATAATGTACAAGGCTTCAAACTGAACTGAACCATTATAAGGTGTCTTTTCACTATTTTCAATATGACGATTGTCACATTTTCAGTTTGGTTGTGAAGCACCATGGTAAAATGAATAAATAATGAATGTATGAATATATCCAAAGACTTTTGTAAGAAAAACATAGTAGGTTTTCTAGGGCTAATCAATGTAGAATCTTCACACAGTTCCCATACTACTCTCTTTTTGAAATGAATGACCTCCATTTGTGAGAGATAAAGAAAAGGCGGCTTTAGAATCACTAAACAGATCTACAAAAATATATTATTGTTTTCATGCAGGCTTCCCCAAACACTCCCACTGTCTGCCATTGGTCAGTCAAACAAATAGTCCTGCCCCAAACTCAAGGCATTTGTTGAGGCAATTTTGCTTATCAGACTAAAGAGCTAGTCCAGGGCACTTTTCATGTAAACTCAACCTACAAATGGATTATTTATAACCGTCTTCACATTTTAAAAAGGAAATTTATTTTAACATAAAAAAAAAAAAAAAAAAAATTACACGCTTAAACTTTAGATGCTCCTTTAAATAGTGGCGTACATGAAACAGGCACATTTTCATTCTTGTCTGTGCTTTTTATTTTATTTTCCAGTGTGGCAAAATCTTTTGGTCTAATTTCACAGGCATACAGGTGAAGGTTTTGTGTATCCTTCTAAAAGCAGACTTTAAATTTCAAGCCACATTAATCCTCTTTTGAGCCTCTATAAGCAACGAGACTTGTCTTTTGTTAGTCTTTGTCTCCCTCAGACTCTCTAAACAGAGACCCAAACCTATATCATTTCATGCCTCTCAATAGCTAAGCCTTCTAAGCAATGATTGTGATCCCAGGCAGAGCTCCATGAATATCTTCTTCTCATTATCTGTGACATGACATAGCTTTGTCAGTGGGAAGTTGTTACACTGGCTGATAGAACTCAGGGTCTGTCTACCAAAATTTGCACCATTCTGCTTGGGTTTTCTCAGGGTTGTTGACGGGTTCATCTGCTCCTCTTTGGCATATCTCACAATGAATCATTCAGATTGAGCCCCACAACTCACTAGAAACCATTCACTGCCACATATCAAGGTTTCAACAAACAGTGCAGCCCTTGTTGTGTTTACTCTGGGGTTTCCTTTCGCAATTGATATGTCATTTCCTTCATTTAGGGCTTTAGCAAAATAATTAATGCTCTCTAATAAACAGAACAATAGGAAACACAGAGTTTATGATGCAACTGGTTTGCCAAAAATAATTTGCATTTACCACTAGAGAGCATTTTATGCATTAATTAAAGCGGTGTGCATGCTGAAAGATGCCAAAGCTCATCTGGTATTCATCAGAACATGCTTACTTTGGTTTAGAATGCAAAAGGGCATCACAGAGCACACTGTGTCTATTCACTCATCATCAGTGGGCCACTCTGGGGTTTTTTTATAATCAAAAATTGAAGCCAGGCATAAATACTATCAGGACAGCAGGATACTTTTTTTGTATATCGTGGCAAGATGTTTCACAGATATTCTCTATGATAAACTATGCAGCTTAATAATGTATATGGCTTAGGCTGGGGAAAAACAAAGGCATGTTTTCAATCTAAATGTGTCTAGTTACTTTCAGAGGCACGTTCAGATGAGGTCTCCAGAAGGGCAACGAGCATGACAAACTCTGTCATGTGCTAAATGTCACTTCTTGCCCTTATCACAAGATTACCTTGATCGCAAGTTATCTAGACATCAAATTCATGGCTTAGCTCTCACACTTGAAACAGCATCACATCTTTTTACCCCTCTCGGAAGGTGCAAAAAAGAATCCTTTTTAAATTAGAGCTGGTTTTCATGCTAATCATTTTTTTTTTTTAAAATACAGTTAGAAATCACTGCAACTGATTGATCAAGTGTCTTATTAAAGTAAAAAAAAATTTTTTTTAACTGTTTACTTGTGATTTTTTCCTGATTAACTTCAAATAGACATTTGTCATTAATTATGACCGGCTGCACCAGTAGGTGGTGTCAAGCGGCTGTTTTACTGACTGACTGTTTAATTAGTGATTAATTCAAAACACTGATTCATTCAGGAACAAAAAAAAAAACATGGTCTTTCAAGTCATTGAATCATTCACTTTAACGATTTGCTCAGAAATACTGGTTCATTCAGGATTCAGGCATGAAACAAGTGACTTTAAGTCATTGAATCATCCACTCTTCTTATTCATTCACTACACTGATTAATTCAGATGGTTAACTCTGCAATGGTTTATTTGGAACTGGTTTAATTGACAGGGCAAAAATAGACAAAGTAACTAGCAATATGGACTACTTGCACAACTACTTCCGCGTTCTACTTATTACCGCTCGAGCGTTTCCGGTCAGCGTTCAGCGCACTTATATACAGAGAGCTTCTCATGAAAACGCAGATTATTACTACGTTTTAGGGCTGCCAAATGTTTTTTAGACAATTATTCATATTCTCTGCATTAACATTAATTATCTTCAACCTGCTGAAATGTTTATTAATATATTTCCCTTCCAAATGCGCATTCTGAATAATAAATAAATATATTTCCCTACTAACCTACCGCCGTCAGGTGCTTGTCTTCTCATTAGCAGTGTTTTTCTCTTAATCATATTTGATACCTGTTAAATTTACATTTAAATGAATTTGACTGATAAACACCCTTAAGAAAGCGCATGGTTTTACTATGGTAAGTGTAGTAACTATGGGTATGTAGTAAATGTAGTAACTATGCAAACAAAAACAAGTTAATGTCAAGCATCGCTGATTCCCTCCTGACAATCTGTTAACAGAATGACAACTGTAAAAGTCCGTTAGCACCGTTAGCATTGCGCGCTAGCTGCTTTCTGACTGTAAAGGAGCAGAAGAGCATACAAGACATGCACAAACAAACCAACCTAACGATTAAACAGCAGTATAACTTACCTTTCATATAATAGTTATAATTAATCAAATACTTATGAAGGCAAACCATGGTTTTACTACAGTAAGAGTGTAGTAACTATGGTTAATTTTCGTACGAGCAGTATTGCTTGCGTTGGTGCTCTTTTATTTCAGTGTTTGAAATAGTTGAATGAATGTGATAACTGCCTCAACATGTTAAATATTTAATAAATCTTAAAGAATAACGCAATGACAGCGCAACTACTTTGAATAATAGGATTTTTGGCATAAATGTGTGAATTACATACAAGTGATTCTCAGTAAAAAAATGTAAAATAGTATGTTTATTCTGATCTTATTCATCACATCTCACACTGCAGCGTCAAGATCATTAGTAGAGCGCTGACACCCTGTGGTGAAAGAATCACATCTTATGTTGGATTAAAACTTAAAGTTCCATTGAGTTTGGAAAGGTCTGTACACGGTAATCATCAGAATATCTCTTCTCCTGTCTCTGAATATGTCTGGAATTTAAAATCATCCCGAGGACTCTCATTTTAAGAGGGGTTTAGTTAGCTATTGTGATAACGCCGCATTGAAAATATATACAACCGGAAACAACTAAGCCGTAATATTTCAAACCAGATGTGCATCACGAGGCTCAGTGCAAGTAGTCCATTGTGTCTAGAATGTAAGTTTCCAGTATTAAAGGGGACCTATTATGCCCCTTTTCACAAGATGTAATATAAGTCTCTGGTGTCCCCAGAATGTATTTGTGAAGTTCCAGCTTAAAATACCCCACAGATAATTTATTAAAACTTGTCAAATTTGTCCCTATTTTGGGTGTAAGCAAAAACATGCCGTTTTTGTGTGTGTCCCTTTAAATACAAATGAGCTGCTGCTCCCGGCCCCCTTTCCAGAAGATGTTTCGAATACTCACAACAACAAAACCGGAGAATCTCATGCAGCTAAAATGTCAGAAATTGTCAGTAGCGGTGTTCAGCCTTACGTGTTTGAACCAGAGTCAGACACTGAAGGATAGACTCAGGAAGAAGTTACAACTTTTAAAATGCAACTGGATGTTTCTTAATGGTTAGTGGATAAATTTATGTAGTTGTAGTGGAGTTAAGTTGATTCAACTCATTGAGTAGCATGTACCGTCAAGTTAATCTTTTGTGCAAATCCATCGTTGAACTGACTCTTGTTTGTGAAGCTGTACGGCATAAAATGATTTGCGCATATATATAACACTTTACAGACTTTCTTATGTTCGTTGGTACATCCAATAACAGAGCATTTGTAATGTTTTTTGGCACAGACATTGTATATCTCCAGCTGCAACAGCGAGAAAACAAATGGCGGACTGGTGCTGCTCACTCAGGGCCGTATCTATGCTAATAGGGCAGATTGTCACCAGTCATAGGCGGGGCTTCCCCCTACTCTTTCATAAGAGTAGGGGGAAATCTGGAACCACTCGTTTGGAGAGATGGTTTATGGTTATTATAAAAAAAGAGTGGGTGGATTTTTACCATTACAGGCTGGTTGTTTACACACACTATGGACACACATCTGTGTTCAAACACCTTATAAAAGTGAATTTTGCATAATAGGTCCCCTTTAATCTCTTGATTTTTTGAACGGTCATTAAGTCATCCATTCTTTGTACCATTTATTCAAACGATTAATGCAAATCACTGATTTATTCAGGAATGAAAAACATGATGGTATTTTAAGTCATTGAATTATTCACTTAACTGATTTGTTAAAAAATACTGGTTCGTTTAGGTACGAAACAAGTGAGTTATGAGTGAGTCTCTTCTGATTTGTTCACAACACAGAATAATTTAGACGGTCAGTTCTGCTGTGACTTTATCTGGAACTGTTTTCTTTGTTGGAGCAAAAATAGACAAAGCAACTGATACTATTGTGTCTATAATGTAAGTTTCTCAATATTAATCGCTTTTTTTTAACTGTTGTATAGAAGGAAAATCACGTTTGTAACATCAGCACAGCCTTGTGGTATTGCTTAAATATATTTGTCTTTTTTATTCAAATTCTCAAAATGAAAAATAGTGAACACAGAACATTGAACAGAACATTTGTCTGACAACATCATTTAGTTCACACGCATTTGTTAAGATGTAAGGCTTACGACATATGGACATTAAGCGTCCTTTATTGATCCCTGTGGAAAATTTAGGTGCAGGGTAAAGTGCAAAAGATATATATCCTCTTATGGCAATTAACATGCAGTGCTGTAGCATTACATACATTACAGTCAGAGATATGAATGTGTTATCTGTTAATGGTAATGGATTCTTGCATGGGAAAGAGTGACCTTGTTCAATGTCATTACTTCTGACTGGGGGAACTGCAGGAGTAATGTGTGGGGAAGCATGTGAGGAGGAAACAGCATTGTACAGCCTAATGGTAGAAGGCAGGAAGGATTCCCAGTAGTGCTTCTTAGAGCACAGTGCTGGAACAAGCCGACGGCTAAAGGTGCTTCAAGATAGCGGACTGTGGAGAGGGTATGAAGAATTCTTCATTATAAACTCCAATTTTGTCATCATCCTCTTCTCCACCACTTCCTCACATGAGTCTGGGGTATATCTAAACTTCCTCACAGTTTGTTTTGAAGGAAACTAAGTGCAAATCCATGTTTCTTCCTTTGCAGATTAGTTTACATGTTGTCATATCAGACAGGATACAAAGTAGCTCTTAATTGTTATGCATTACATGTTGTTTATTTTGAATTTCCTGAGGCATAAACAAAATAAAGGCTACATTTGCATGGATCTGGTGATTGATCACCTCTCTGCAAGAATTCCATCCCCAGCCACATGAGACGTGATGTTTCATTCGTGGAGCCATAAGTCACTTCATGGCATTACACGATGGCGCCTGTGACAGTAGCGTGAGCTGAGAGCCATACCCCTGATCTGTCTGAGACTGGCATATTCAGCAGAGTCGCTGTAGTTCTATGCTGATCCCATTAGTTTAACAGCATGGAATAAAAAGTGTCTTGGAGGGAAAGAGTGACTCACCGACCTATCCTTGCCTCTGCTCAACTATTACTGTGTGATGTAACAAAATGGTGAACCCTTCCAGCTCTTGGGAGGTGAAGAGTCCCAGTCATTCTGTCAACATAAATGTGTTCTGGTACATATGTGTGTGTGTGAAATGCCAGCAAAGGAGCAATTAATCATAAACTAACAGAAGATACTTTTACAGTGAGTCTAAACATAGTATCTATGAGATAGAAAAATCAATTGAACCAAATACTGGAAACCATTGAGACAAAGCCTAAAAATGGCACAAAGCATAGCAACACAATATTGTGTAATATCTTACACCAAAGGTGCAGCAGGTTTAGAGCTGTAATGGAGCTGACATGGAGTAGACGAATACGATGGTGAAGAGAACCCAAGTGCAGTTCATTTACAATAGTGAAGATCCAAAACCGTGAAACAAAATATAAATTCAATCTTGACATGAAACAAAACAAACTATGAACTTGACAATAAACAATGGCCTGGCACATGGAACACAGAAGCATGGAAACAACATAACAGCAACTTACTACACTACACTTACTACACTATAGACATGGCAAGAGGGTTTAAATACATGAACAAAGGGAACACATGACTATGACAACCAATAAAAACAAGGGAACCAATGGAATGGAAACAAGGGAACCAATCAACATGACACATGAACATGGGAAGCACGTGACAGGATCACATGAGGGGAACAGGGAATCGCATGACATGACCAGGAACTAAGACTAAAGGCTTGTTCAACTTCACGCAGCACTGTGCAGACCGATCAGCGTCTGACTTGAAGCAGGGTATGCTGGTTAGAAATTTTGTCAGACTTGAGACAGCTCCGACGCCATGTGACTGTGATGTATGGCATCAGAGTGCAGCGGGAGCGATTCGTCGAGAGCAGTCGGCTGAGTCAGACGACGCAACTTCTCCAGAGTGGCTGCACGGGCTCTGATGATGACACAGCTGTTTCACGAATGGCCGAATTCACCACATGACAACAGTCACGTGTGTTTCATGTTTATTCTAACACCTTCAGTTCCACAAATGCTCACAAATCTGTATTTTTATAACAGTTAAAGCTCTATTCATATAATCGCAATGTTATGTTGTGTCATGTTTATCTAAATAAAACTGATAAAAAAGTAGACCCACCTTATGTTGAACTTTATTCTTGTACAGATGCTGTATTAAGCAGTACATAAAGTATAGAATGAAAAAATCTGTGTATGAGACAAATATTGCATTTATTTCACTTTAACTGAGATAAAGTATGCAAACAAAGCGTGAACGTCACTATGGGAAGCAAAAAGTGTCCGGCTTCATGTCTCTGTTTTCAGCTCCTCCCCGACTGCCAGCGGCAACTCCGATGTCGAACACACCTTCTACTTCAGAACGCCGGCTCACACGCACGCGTCATGCTGCTCATATGTACAGCGTCGGCCAATACTGATCTTACTGATCAATACTGATCGTTCCGACGTAGAACCCGGAAGCGATGCACTGTGTTTACAATGTCAACAGTGTAGGAGATTGACAGGGAAGAGAAGAAATTGTTGAATAAAGTTGTTATTTTTGTTTTGTTTTTGCGCACAAAATGTATTCTCGTCGCTTCAAAACATTAAAGGATTAGTTCACTTTAAAATGAAAATTACCTCATTATTTACTCACCCTCAAGCCACGCAAGTTGTACGTGACTTTCTTCAGACTGCCTTCCGTATTCAATTCAAACGTAACTGACACGTTTTTTTATATGTTGAATCTGAAGACGTAGGATGTAGCGTAAGCGTTTTGAACTGCGAGAGGCATTACACTTTCTTCCTAAGTTGAATACGGAAGGCAGTCTGGCGGAAGCTAGATATTTTACTTTATAACTTGTTAAATATGAATTTTTTTTCTTACAGAAATGCATCGCTTCACTTCAGAAGGCCTTTATTTATATATATACATACATACATACATATATATACATTATATACACATTATATATATATATATATAAATAATGTTTTTTTGTTTGTTTGTTTGTTTTTTGCAATGGTCTGAGACACCGTGCAGCTTCTTCCCAGACACTAACTTGTCACCATCTTTGTGCCTTTTTTCCGGAGTGCACTTTGAACACAGTGACTTGCCAATAAAAAGCATTTATAAGCCATTAGTCTGGATGTATTTTGCTTGGACAACATTTGAGAGGTGAGGTTGAAAGCACTTACACTCCATGAGGAGACAGACAAGCAAGGGCACACTGAAGAGCTATTGTGTTCCAATTCATTGCAGGTGTAAAAAACCTTGAACTACATTAGTATTCCTGATGTCAGCAGTGAATCCTCTCTTTTAAATCAGTACCTGTTCAAGGTTTTGTACAGCTTCACGGACTGCCCCAGGGACTTTATTCCGGCCAATCGTTGACATAGTTGACATGAAATGCATTGAAGATCAATGATTCCAGGCATAAAAGGCAGACACTGTTGAATTCCCAAGCAAATATACTTGTTCTTCCCAGGATAGAAGATCTGTTGGTAACCCACCAACTCGATCAAAGATACTCTTGGGCATTCATCAGTTATAACACAATCTCTTTATCTCATGAAGATGTTTTCAACATTCACTTCCGGCCCATTCCAGTTGTTTCAATCCAGCACTGTGGATAAAAATATCTAGTGATTTTTTTTCTTCCTCTCACTTCACTGAGCAGGAGCTCAACGCAGCCAGCTTTACCTTAGACTCCCGCGGAACACAGCCATCCACACACACCCACGCTTACAAAGTCGTGCAAAGTGAGGGGTTTAATCCCTCAGGGTGTGACGGAGTGAAGTGAGGTAACTGCGCTTGAGGGTTGGCAATGGTTAATTTAGTGTAGCAGAGAATCGACAGAGTCTACTCAGTTAGAGAGAAGCACTTTTCTAGGCAATACATAAAAACAAGTTATCAAAAGCTACTTCAGCTGTAATGAATTTGAGCTCTGCAGGGCTCAATCAATAGGCACCCCAATAGGAGCTTTATGATACAGTTCATTGTATGGTTGGTGCTCAAAAGCATTGCATTAAATCCACCATATAAAGAAAGTGTTCATGACATTTCACCAGCCAGCTCTTTTCTTCAGCAGGGAGTCATAGGTAGCTCTCGCATCTAATCCAAACATCAAAACAAACCACATAAAAGACAAAAATAGTCATTCTTCCCTGTCTCTCAAGCAAAATGGATCATTACAGATCCATATTCTGCCATTTAGAACCAATACCTCCGTTTACCTCCATTAGAGGGCTCTGTGGAGGATCCAAGAAGTAGATGTGCCTAATTAAAGCTTACAGCCAGTGTTGAAGTCATGCTTGCAAGCAAAGGGAATTGCATCGCCATTCTAGCTAAGATTACTGATGTTCGGTCTTTGGGGTCAAAAAGTAGGTCAGGAAAAGTAACTATAAAAAGTTCAGAATGTAACAAATTGGTGAAAAATTTAGTAAAATAACATCTTGCTGCTGAGAGATGCTGAAAGACAATTGTGTAATGGTTTTTGCTAAGAATGTCTAGGGAGAAAGTTGTGATGACAAGGCTCGTGAAGCGATTTATTCACAGTGAGGAGTGTGCCACGTTTGACAAATAACATTATATGTGCCTTGATTTTTCACAGTGCTGTCAAACACAAGTCATGTAAGCACTTCTAAAAATGAACATTAACAGGTTACTCTTGCAGACCTGTTTTTCCAAAGCATTCTGGGAATAAGGCATGAGGTGAATAACAAAGTATGTTAGTAGGCCTAACCCATTTATGAATGTTAATTTCTTACTGTTCCATACGAGAAATGTCCAGGATGACCTCATCAATCTAGGCTCTGGAAACTGGGTTGCATTTCAGATGAAGGATATAGCATTTAGGATCTACTTTGTTTCTTGCTAGATTTTTAGTAACCTATGAAGGCATATTCTGTTTTCAGTGATGCCACTCTGTCATAATCTATTCACTTTAAGCAACTAGGTGTCAACTCAAAGAGAGCTTTATCAAGCCAGAGGAAGATCAGAATTGTAAGATCTGATAATGTTTTGCTGTTTTGACTAGGGAGAGAAGAGAGGTCAGCGAAAATGCTGCTCCCTGCTGTACATTGCAAAATACTGCAGCTGAATTTAAAAACAGTTTATGCCACATTCAGAAAGATCTTAATTTAATAACACTACGGGATATTGCAAACTTGAATGTGCTTAAATAAATAAAATGGCATTTCCATCATATGGAATCTAAGGGGGCGTTTACACGACACCATTTTCTATTAAAAACGTAAAACTTTTTATGCATTTTGGCCGTTCATTTACACCACAACGGTGTTTTGGGGGCCTGAAAATGCAAACATTTGAAAATGGGTGTTAAAGTGCACTTTTTTTGTAAATCTAAAACGTAGTCTCTGTGGAAACTACAAAAATGTGAATTTGTGAAAACAGTGATGTCAACCATATTATGTGTTCAGTCTATAGGTGTGTAGTGTTTCTTTATAAGTGATATCGCCAACTACTGGTCTTGCAGCATGATACAGCGTTTTTAGTCGTTTTCACGGATCCATGTGAATGGGGACGGGGATCATTTTGACAATGGTGTCATCTGT
Organism: Ctenopharyngodon idella; assembly: GCF_019924925.1. Classification (NCBI taxonomy): domain Eukaryota; kingdom Metazoa; phylum Chordata; class Actinopteri; order Cypriniformes; family Xenocyprididae; genus Ctenopharyngodon; species Ctenopharyngodon idella. The sequence continues at coordinate 18,326,567 of NC_067226.1, forward strand.
ACATGAAAAACGCAAAGAAAAACTTTTCTGTTTTTAGTACATCGTTGTTGTGTAAACATGCCCTAAAACTGGACTTACGTATCTCATTACTTTTTCAACAGCTTCCTGCATGGGACAACAGGAAACAGTAATATGTTTCCTCACAGCAGAGGTGTAAAGGGTACCTGAAAACCATACTTGAGTAAAAGTAAAAGCAAAAATTACTCCATTACGAGTTACAAGTCACCAATTCCTATATACAACTTGAGTAAAAGTTTTAGAGTATCTGATTTTAACAGCAGGCTACTTCAGTATTTTACTCATACTGAATTTAGGCTCAAAGATGCACTAGTCCTCAACACCAAGAGACAAACCAGTGAAAAACAAGTAACAGCTGATTTGTGAGGAGAGCAATCACATGTTTTTCTTCTAAAATCAAAATAAAACTGAACATCCCAATATTGCAATAAATCAAGGTCGACACAACAGCCTCATCTACAAACACTGAAGTCTCAGTTAAAAGGTTAGTTCACCCAAAAATGAAAATAATGTAATTTATTACTCACCCTCATGTCGTTTCACACCCGTAAGGCCTTCATTCATCTTTGGAACACAAATTAAGATATTTTTGATTAAATCCAATGGCTCGGCGAGGCCTGCATTCACAGCAATGACATTTCCTCTCTCAAGATCCATAAAGGTACTAAAAACATATTTAAAACAGTTCATGCGAGTTCAGTAGTTCTACCTTAATATTATAAAGCGACAAGAATATTTTTGTGCGCCAAAAAAACAAAATAACGACTTTTCAACAATATAGTGATGGGCCGATTTCAAAACACTGCTTCGGGGCTTTGCAAATCGAATCAGTGACTTGGAATGCCAAAGTCACATGATTTCAGTAGTTTAGCCATTTGATGGGAGATCCAAATCACTGATTCGATTCGTAAAGCTCTGAAGCAGTGTTTTGAAATCGGCCCATCACTATATTGTTGAAAAGTTGAGAGTAAATGTCATTGCTTTGAATGCAGGCCTCACTGAGCCATCAGGTTTAATCAAAAATTTCTTAATTTGTGTTCCAAAGATGAATGAAGGTCTTACGGGTGTAGAACGACATGAGGGTGAGTAATAAATGACATTATTTTCATTTTTGGGTGAACTAACCCTTTAAGCTCAAGTGCTCAAAAAGGGCATAAGTAAGCCAATGCCCTTCAAAAACATCTCTTTAATATAACAAATAATTAAAGTAATGTTAAGGAAAATGAAATAGTCAAAGCACTGGACATCATCAGCCTCATCACCAACTGCAGCCATGTCCTCATCTCGTATATGAAACACCTGTGATTCAGCAACCACCTGCTAATGCACTTGCATTCGCAAAAGGGCAAAACTCAAAAGGGCAAAAAGTTATAGTACCTTCAATGCCCTGTAGATGGTGATAGCGCTTCTTTTGTAGCAGATATAAACTGCTGCAGAAAAAGTTAGGTGCCATGCAAAATGTAACAAGTAATTACATTACTCATCACAAATATACTGGAGTGCATACTTATTCATAAATGTAGTCAAGTAAAGAGTAAAAGTTGCTAATATCTTTTATACTCAATCAAACTACAAAGTAGCCAAAAAGATGGCTTACACCACTACCTCACAATCATTTTTTTACAACTCTGAAAAAGCACTACAGAGATTCTTCAGTAGCATCAACAGGAACTAAATCATGAAGTTCTCTGACCTTATAGCAAGTCTGGTCATTGTCTGCAGTGCTGAAAGTATTTGAGGATAAGCTACACTATGCTCAGATGATCTCTGCCTTCATCTCTCTCTGGCCTATCTTAATATCTACTTGACAACAGTATCTGTCATCACTTTACTGCCACATGATAGTATTTGAAACCTGCGTCTCAGTGAATCAATACCTTCCTGACATCTCAAGGGTGAGGCAACGATTCAAGGTCATGCTGAATGAAACTGCACCTTCACCTTTATCCAAACATAAATGCCTGCTAACTTTTTTTATTCACTTGTTTTTTTATGTTCATCTGGCTCTCATTACTTTATACTGACTTCTGTATGAATGTATGAACTTTGCTACTATCTGCTGTCATTTTCACACAAAATGTTCTATAAGAACACTTTTTTTATTAGCAGTAGAAGTAGTAAGGAACTAATTAAGGAAGTTAATTGCATGACACATCTGGTCATGTGATGTCAACATGTTGCTGCCCATGAGGGGGCGACCCACTCCATCTAGAATCTAGATTACAAACCTTTATTCTAGAAGAATAATTAATATTCATATTATAATATTATGGCCTGGTTTCGCAGACAGAGTTTAGATTAAGCCATGAGTAGGCCTTAGTTTAATTATAGCGTAATATTAATATTTAAGATTAGCATTCTAATATTTTTATTCCATTGAATTCAGTCTGCAGAAACGCAATAGAATACTAAATACACTATATTGAGCGTAATCCCTATTTACCTTTGTTGGCGATGGCATGTGCTTCCTGGTACGTCACTCACTGTTGAGTTATGAGTATTTATGCATGTGGTAGACACAGTCAAGTGCCGCTGCTGATGGGCTGCCTCAGTTGTTATGCTGCCTACTGCTCTGCCAGCTGCACTTCACTCTCAGATGCTGCTGTTCATCCTGAAACACGAATGAAGCGATGCAAAAAGTGCTTTTTACCTTTTCTGAGCGCAGGAGAAGAAGGGAATAAAAACAACCTAGTCATCTGTTACTCTTGCCGTCACAACAAAAGTTGATATAGTTTTGAATTGGGTGTGAGATCAGGCGTGAAAGTCTTTTCCCAGTAGCAGCATGACCTCTCCTCCTCACAGTACAGCGACAGAGCCTTCATGGACTATTGGACCTGCAGAACTGGAGATGAACGAAACTCTGCACATGCGAAATTACAGTGTGGGTTTTGGCGGAGCGTCTGCGGAGCAGGCAGTGATCACTCACCGCCAGGCATCTCACCTCCATCCCCGCATGTCCGTGTACAGCGCCACCCGTCCCACACTCTCTAGGTCCTTCTTTCAAGGACGAGTATATAATTTCTTGGAGAGACCATCAGGTTGGAAATGCTTTGTGTATCATTTTACAGTGTGAGTATTTTTTTCTGATTGTTATAGAGAATGAGAAATAGTCTGCACCGTCATGCCATATTTTTCTATTAAGAAATAGGCCTAGGCACTTCTTTAAGTAAATGTTTGATAATAGTTATTGTTTTTTCTTCACTTTTTGCATGAAATAATCCCTTTAGTGCAGCACTTCAGCATACGGAAACTACATTATTTTATCAATATATTTCATAACAGTAATTAATTCACTGCATTCATTTTCGTGTCAGTAATGTTTTTTATGAAGGTTTTAAATTTTAATCTTCTAGTTTATTAAGAAAAAATACAGAAAGAGAAAGATACCCTGTGTGTGTATATATATATATATATAT